>NC_024803.2:17125774-17425774 GCF_000309985.2 Brassica rapa | reverse complement strand
AACAACATCCTTTTCAGGAATCGTTTCGAGAACTCCAAACGAAGCTTCCTCCTCTCCGCATTTTAGGTACATTGTCATCAACGCCGTCCTGAGATGCGTGTCTACATCGAAACCAGTTTTCACAACTTGGCAGTGTAACGTTCTCCCCAAGTCAATATCACTCATTGCTCCACTCACGGAAAGTGAGGCTCCAAACGTCTGGTGATCAGGTCTTAAACCAACATCCCTCATTCTACACAGAAGCTTCAAGATTTCAGACATATCACCAACAGAAGCAAATCCTGAGACCATTGTGTTCCATGAAACCATGTCTCGCTTCTCCATCTGGTCAAACAAAACCTTAGCATCTACGACACAATCGCACTTACAGTACAGATTCAACACAGAGTTCGTCACAGTTACATCACAACCAAACCCATGAACCAAAGCAAACGCGTGCAAACACTTTAACTCCGTAATCTCCTTTACACCACTCAGCATCTCCAGCAACGTAACCGGACCCGGTTTAATCCCTTCAAATCTCATCTCGTTAACCAAAGAGAAGGCTTCTCCAACGAACCCGGCGCGTGAGTAACACCCAATAATCGCAGTCCAGTGCACCACATCTCTCTCACGCATTTCGTCGAACACTTTCCGAGCATGATCCAAAGCTCCAAACTTAGCGTAGAGATTGACGAGTGAAGACGATGTGTAGGAATCTGAAGAGAACCCATTGACGAGAACCTGCTGGTGAAGCGAGAGACCGAAGGAGAGGAGGCGAAGGGAAGCGGAGGCTCTGAGGAGACTAGGGAAAGTGAAAGCGTCGGGGAGGAAGCGGTTGGCGAGCATGGAGGAGAATGTGGAGAGGACTTGGTGGTGGGCTCCATGAGATGAGAGATGGTTGATGAGAGAGTTGAAGCTCTTGGTGGAGTTGAGCAAAGAAGATGGTTTGATCATGGCTCCAATCTTACCGCTGCAAAATGGTGTTTTATTATTGGGTTTCTGGTGATCGTTAGTATTTTAATGGGCTTTTTGTAGAAGTGGGCCTTCTTGCTACCTTTAATATTTTTATATCACCTTTTAATTTTATATAATAAAATTGCAAACCTTTACAGATTTTTTCTTTGAATGAAATCATTTTTGCAATCATCTATATTATTAAAAGAGAAGTACTATAAATTGCCCCTTACTTTTCAAAGTTATTTACATTTGAATACCACTAAAGTAATAAATTTACCTACTTTTTAGTATTATTGTCTTTTATAGTTTAATTAATACATTTTCCTAAAATAAAGTATAACAAATTATGTTTATTTATTTAAAAAATGTTTCCTATAATCTGGGTAAACAATAAATTATACTTAATCTATGTCAAAAATGTAACAAGATTTTGTTATTACGGGTGGTTATTTTTTATTTTGGTATATTAACTACATCTAAAAAACATAAAAGTGTTATAAAAATACATAATATAAACCATAAAATTTTAAATAATATATTGAATTATTTAATCGTATAAATCAAATATAAAAATAGATAACTATTTTATTTTACATTAAAATTTTGATCCATAAAAAATACATTTGCACGAACACACGAGTTATATTTTTAAAATAGGGTTGTAACAGTTGACGGATCAAAAAATAAAATAAAATTATTCATTATAAATTTTAAAATGATTGTGTTTAGAAATATATTAAATAATTATTATATATATATATATATTTTAAAAACATATATTACCATTTATATAAGATAAATATTTTTTTTTCAAACCAAGAATAAATACCCGCGCGGGTGTGCGGATCAAGCTTTAGTGAGAAAAAAATATAAAGTAACTACGAAAATAGTTTTACAACAAACAAGTATATGTATATCTGTTCTTTTTGTTTATTGTGTACATTGGAAACATTGACAAACGGTCTTTTTGTGGTATACTTTTTTATAAACTTTTTTTTGTCAACTCACTTTTTTATAAACTTATTTATAAAAATTAATAGATTATTTTAATCAACACTAAACCAAAAAAATTTTCACTTGAAAAAATTGTTTTCTTTTGTTTTTTCTGAAGTTTTTTTGTCAACACTCAAAGCTAATTGATATAAAACTAACGAAACTTGTTTATGATTTAACAGCTGATGTTTTAAGTCACTAATTTGCTAAGTCAAAACTATAAGTTGAAAAATAAAATCGTGAAAGTAATATTTTGGTATTAAACTTGCTGATTTCAAATAGTTAGGGATTTAAATGTCTATTTTTTCCTATGGGACAGAGGTGATTCCGGTTCATGTTGGAGTGAAATGATACGATTTGTTATCTTTTTGTTAATCATACGAGCTAGGTAAGCTGTAGAATGAATATGTCCTTGGTGTGTCGTATGTTCCTTGATCTTATCGCCTTATCTTTAAAATTTAACTGCTACAAAATAAATGTTCGAACTTCTCAACCATCCACATACACTAAGTTGGTTACTAGTCAACGCAGGTAGAGTCTGTCTTTCGTTTGCTTAGATTTGTATTTCTTACTTTTCATCAACTTTGATCATTTGTTTTATAATTTTTTATTATCGGTTTGTAGAATAAGTTCATACTTTAATGCCAAATCATTTTTCTGAGTCATTTAGTCATGAATCATGATGATAGTTGACATGCTTTCTTCGGCGTTCAGTTTAATATTTTTAAGTCCAAAATTCTTTTCTCTTAGGAATCGTTAATTAGGTCTAGATTCAATGTTCAACCAGTGCAAATAACTTTTCGAATAATCAGTCTTTTGAATTCCATGATAACAGACAGAATTTGTCGAGAAAAAGATAAACTGATTTTGCTAATGTATTCATACATTTTTTTTTTTGAATAATAGAAAATAAAAATAATAAAAGATAGTATTCATACATTATAGCATAATACAATATCAAATATCACTGTATAAATTGAGCGGATAGATAATTTGAATTTTACTATTTTAGTTTTGTATCAAGAGGTCGGAATCTTATAACATCAATAATGCATCAGGTTGGTGTCTATCATGATATTTTTTTAACCAAAACATTGTAATTTTCAATATCAGTGCGATGGGCTTTAAAGAATTGATATATACTAGTAAGATATGGTAGTTCTGAACTTAATTTTGGTTATGGTTACGTTGCTACTAAAAGTGATTAATATTTCTGCTTTTTTTTTTACGGAAAATCTTATTAATATTTGAGGTTTATAATTTACTGAGTCGTATGGTGATAGTAGTATTGGATTCAATTTTGGCAGAGTTATAGACGGAAGGGAACTATATAGCAATGTTTTTACTAAATTGTAAATATCATTTCAAAAAATGAATGGTTGAGACTTACAATATTTGCTGAACAAAATGTAAGACTTCTAAACTTGATTTCATAGCAATAAGGTAAAATACATGGAAACAAAAACAATTAGATTTGAAACCGTTCTGCTTTGGAACGAATGACAACAAATAACGATAAAATCTTGAATAACCGGATGATAGATTGGCCGAGACGAGCAAAAACGGAGAGATCTGACAAACCAGACCATAAGGAACACAACGCTAGCAAGAATCTGATCAAACGGTTGCCTAAACAAATTGCTTTCCTCGGGCATAATTAAACCCGCTCAAGAATTATCCTTTCCCTCAAGGTCCGAGCTAGGATAATGAACTGAACTCAAGTTCCAACAAAAGACGGGACAACACAAACATGTGTTTAATAGCGCTCAACTAACTCAACCACACTCATCTTCTAAGTCGGTAAAGAGAAAGGGACAGCATCACCATCTCCTGAGTCTTAATTACTACCTCCTCTAACCGCAAAATGTGACTCGAAAATCCAAAAATACAAAAAACCTCCATTCGCCGACCAAATGCAACCTGCAAATCAAATCCATATTAACAAGCGACACCATATCAACAACAAAAAAAAGGGACAAAGAGCTAAATTAATGCATCACTCAATAGCAAAACCACCTAATCTTGATCCAATGGAAAGACAATGAAGTCATCATCATATCCAGGTCTGAGTTTCTAAAAACTCAAGCTCAGGCGTCGCATACCCAGAAGTCTTTGAAGGAGATGGCCAAAAACTTTGTTGGGACCCACACAGTCAGGGTGCAACCGTAGTCAGGAGAGACGACCTCCATAGCGGTGATGAAGAGCTACAAGTGATGGTTCAGTCGCTAAAAGAACGCAAAATCTTCTCAACTCGCAAAGGAAAATCGTCGTTTGCGCAAACGACGGCCAGAACGGAAACACTTCACCACATACACTCACACCGGTGAAAAGATCGGATGTGATGGGGTCGGGACGAGCCCTCTCACAGCACCAAACGACACTGGAGAGGCAAGCACAACATGGAAATTGGATTGCGAAGAAGGTAGGGCTAGGAGAGAAAAAATGGGGGTGCATGTGTTATGGCCTCTGTGTTCTTAGCAAATCTATATATATAAAGAAATGTTCGCCTCTCTACCGTGAAGCCACGTCATCAATTCGTGCGTTCTGGGAGTGACACCTGTCCCATTTTATATTTATGGCCAAAATAAAAGAATGCAGTTAAGGGTAATTGAACCCAGCACCTCTAGCACTGGTAATTTCTATTAGAACCATTAGGCTAAAGTCACTTTTTATAAATATGTGGCCGCGAAAATACTTATTATCGTGTCAGCTGGAAGTCCATGCTTCTTCTGCTTGTGGCCAGGACCGACACTGAACTGACGTCAAGATGAAGATCGTGAAGTTAAAAACTTTGCTCCAAACAGTTTTGCAATGTTTCCAACCTTTATAACTTGATGCATATAATATATATCAAAATACATTTGTTGTACACACTTTTATTAGTTTTGCTTTTAAAAGAAGGTATTTACAGTTATAAATATTTTGTGCCAGTGAAGTAATGGTTGAAAAATCTCTATACATATGCCATTTTAAAATAGCACCCAACTTCTATATTTAGTCAATACATATGTCCATGTTATATTCTAAACTAAATATTTTCTCTTTTAAACATATAGAAAACAATTTTTTTAGTCTACAAGCAAATGTTGTAGAGCAAGTATGCATTATACAAAATAATATATATTTAAAATCCATACACAAAAACATAAAAGTTGTTATAGGCCTCTTTCTGACACATGCACACTCCACTATGAATAATAATTAAAAAAAAATAGTATTGTCATCAAACTTTATCATAAATCCACATTTGTACATCTATAATTATGAGTTGGACAATTAGGGGGTGTTAGTGGGAGTAAGATTTATATAGAGTATGTTGATTTTAAAAGTTGAAAGATTTGTTAAATTTGGAAAGAGTTGTAGAGAGTTTTGTATATTGTGAAATTCTATGAAAATACATTGATATAATGATTCTAAGAATCTAAGGTATATAAGTAGTATTCTCAAAATATTGTGTTATGAGTTAAATGGTGAAGAATACAACTCCCAATAACACCAACTTTAATAGATTTAAAGAATCATTAAAATCTAGACTTTTTGAATAACAAAAGATTGTGTATAGAATTACTAAATCATCAAACTAATAACACTAGATTTTAATGAGAATGTGAGAATGTGTAAACCAATAACACTAGATTCTATAAATTCTAACAATCATCATAAATCTAACTCCCACTAACACCCCCTTAGTTAATTTGATATAATACCAAAGCAAGAATAATCGAAAAACAACTATACCACCGCATACTAATAAGTAAGACATAACAGATAACCAAATTCTTGAATCTTAAAACAAATTTCAACTCGAGCATTTAGTGAATATCAAATTAACTAATATCCCGCCTGTAGGGCGGGCCGACCCTAGTTATTAATACAATAAAGGGATATATGATAAGTTGATAACAAGAGGACATGATTAAACCTTTTTATCGGTTAAATGATATCATGTTTTGCACTAACTTCTCATTTTCTAACAATCGATGGTGTTTTAGTAGTGTATTAACTATTTTAGTAGTTTTATTCACATATATCCACGTACACATACAAAATACAATGACTAAATAAATGTCTTCTCACTTTGACAAGCTCGAACGTCGGTAGACACTCATGACTTTTTTTTGGCCGGCACACACATAATTGTTAAGAAGCCTCCTATCATATGACTGTTGAGATTTTATATAATCTGCCAGAAAACAGGTTTATATAAGCATCAGCGTTTAAACACCCAGCTAATGAGAGTTAGACATCTGATGATTAATATATATGCTCTTAAAATATAGTGCATATACGTAAATTTAAATTTTGAAATGAGCAAAGAATATAGGCTGAATGTGTCTAAGGTTCAGACGCTCCTATATTCATTTAACCATATACTAGATTTTGATCCGCGCTTAAGAAGCGCGGATTTGAGATTTTTAATCTTTAATAAATTTTAAATCTAGTATAATTTTTTTTGTTTCACATTATAACTATTGACTTTTAATGTTTTTATTATTCATTATTTTATATAGTGTGAGATTTGTTTGAAATAAATTTAAATATGATATGTATGTTTTTTAGTAGTAAATATATTCATTATTAAAAGTACATATTTTAATTATTGAACTGTATTAACCAATATTTTGAAAATCTGATCGGACCTTACGATCGAACCAGTCGGATCATGATTCGTTCTTCTAACTGGTTCTGAGTTGTACTAAAAACCGAATTTGAGTTAGCTCAGACCTAGTTCAATATAAGACCCAGTTTTTGCAAATTCAAGTTAAAAATAAAAATAAATTGCAAATTTTAATAAGATTTCATCAAAATTTAATATTGTTTTCTACTACATATATAAATAAATTAGTTTTAAAATGGGACATTAATATTTTAAAATATGTACATTAATATTAATCCGTTTGTTATGACTATTTCCTTAAGTTATTTTCTGTATTAAAAAAATGATAATAAAATCTTTAGGTAAAATATCGTTGTTAGTTACAATATCTCTTTTTGTATATTAAAGAAATTATGAGTTGATGTATAGAATATTACTTTGGCTTAAAAATATGCTAAATTATATGGTGTTAGTCTAACTAATAGGTCCAAACAACCTTGTATAAGTAGATTTTTTAAGAATACTTCCCTTTTAATAGTATAGATAATGATAAAAAAAATATTTGAACTCAAGGGAATTTTTAATGATATATATAAAAATTTCTCAACAATAAAAAGAAAAAAAAGTTTCTCAAGAATCATATTTTTAATTTGTTGTAATTTTTTGTTTAACATAAAGTTATTTGGACCGAAACTCAACTAATCCCCCAGTGGAATGGAGATAATACTGATGACTAGTTCGATCCCAAGTTTTTAATAAGGGCCTAAAGTATGACTCCATCTTCGTATAGACAAGCAAACGAAAATTTAGTTTCTGGCTGAACTCAAATCCAAAATCGATGTGTTTACGTCTTTCGTCAAATATAATTTTCTTTCTAAAAAAACTTTTTGTAATTTTGCTAATAAATTTAACTATTATAACTATCTGAAAGACATGTGTCACTTGAATTAAAACTCTAACATAGTTTTTTGGAGAAAGAAAGCTAATAGAATTTTCCATTAAAACATCTCTTCTATCTCCCTTATTTTTAATATTTTTGCCACTAAAGATGACCTAGAGAACAAAAAATCTAGGGTTCCATTAGTATTACTATTTGCAAATCCATAAACCATGAAAACTGCTTAAATAAATAGCTAAGAGCCACTTGGGTAATTTAATGATTTTCTTACGTTCTACCCTTTATTTGATTTGTGATTAGGGATTCGTCCACGATTCTCGCCTAAAATTTATTAGTTTTGTTTAATATTAGTTTTTTCTGTGAACGAATTGGTTATATATCATGTGTGAATCATTATTTTCTTGATTGTTTGTTTTTTATTATTAGTTTTGGTTAAAAAAATTAATGTTGAAATATTCAACGTCAATCTATTACGATTACCTAAATTTCATAATTAGATCATTGAGATGATTTTAGTGGACTATGTTCTACTTTATTTTGGTAATATAGATATTTTAATATGTTAATTTTTTTTTAGTTCATGTTCTTTTATTTATGCTATTTCTTTGTTACGTTTTTTGTATTGTATTTGTATTTCGGATTTTATAAATATATATTTATTTTCATATCAATATTGACTTTATGCTTGAAATGGTTTTGAGATGTAAGTTTTTAAAAATGAAATTTATTTTGATACTTTTATTTGTTATACCTTGTTATATTATGTTTTTAATATTTAATTTTAGTTTTGATTATGTGTAATGTTTTGTCATAGTTTGCCTCAATTTCTTGTTAGTGTTCCGCACCCTGAGTTTAATGGTAAAAATAGGAAAACAAACTGTCATATTTGTGTTCTTGAAAACTATTTTTGTGAAAAAAAACTATACTAGAAAATTTTAGACCTAAAATTTACTGTGAAAATAGGCAATTTGGTATAGAAGATTATATTACACTCCTTCCCTCCCCAAACTTTTATGCCCCGCCCCCTCTTATTTATGTTTAAATAGCTAATTGTATGTATTTTCTATATTTATTTCTACAAAAATATTTTGACCCCGGTAACATGATATACTTACATTATTGCCAAAAGAATAATTAGATAAGTATTGGTTGACTGATGAAGTGTTAAACTGTATTCTGTTTTTCCATATGACTCGAGAACTAGTTCAGAATTCAGGCTCCGAATAGTAACTGTGATTTGAGCGGTGCGGGACAAGCGGTTCAACTGCAGTATAGTTCTAACAGTTATAAAAATATATAAATATATAGTATATATAGAGATTTTTGTTATGGACGGTGCGGGACGATGATCACCATTCGAAGCCTCAATCTCACGATTCATTGTTATAGAAAAACAAAAACGAGTGAGAGAGTGAAAAAGAAACACTTTTTGGCGAAAAGAAGTCAAAGAATGACCGGGTCCCATGGTGAGACAGTCAAGAGGATCTACCGGTAACACAAGTTTAATTATAGTAACCCTTGTGAGACCCCAGCCGGTCACCGGTCACCGGTCACCGGTCAGAACTACATGCAGCTGTGAGTTATCTCATTCCCATCTCATTTATCTCGTTGACTTTTTTGATAAGTTTTATCTCGTTGACTTAGCTCGACCATTGTCTATTTTTGGTTTGCATGATATTAACTCGTTTAAAAACAGATATAAATTATGCGTGGAGGAACAAATAAACTACATACTATACGCAAACCTAATACTATACATGAAAGTCGTGACATATTAAATGGCACATAAATGAAATCTGTAATGTAATGACTAATGATTGTACACGTAGAAGTATTTTTGTTAACATATATTTTCATTTCCAAATTTATAGCAGCAATTTTAGAATTATTTTTTACAATACTTTGGTCAAAGTTCAGTTTCTACATTAACAATCTGTTAAAATCTAAACCTCTGCCAGTTTCATATCTAAATTTCACTCACCTAGCGATTTTTTTTTCCAATCACCAAAACCTAGCGATTTTTAAGTGTTGCTGTTCATGTTACTTTCGATTCAGAAATTGTTAGTAAAAATACTAATAAGGTTTTATATTACTCTTTCATGCACTCATACGTATGTATGTAGCCAGGCTTGTATAGTATACTAGTATTTTTAATAAGATTAAGAGAACTTAAAACCTTTTTTCAGTCCACATGATACTTTTTTCAACTATTGTTCGTTTTCTTTTTGGAAACTGTCGTAATATTAAAAATTTTTTTTTGGTTAAAAAAAATATTTAAATCAGAGATGTTAAATTTACTTTGTTTTATTACAGTTGAACTATTATTAGCTATGTAAGATACATTTTTTGGTAATACAGTGTACCGAGTCTTTTTAGTTTAAACAAAAGAAATTCAACATTTTCGTCCATGTGTTGAGTTTATGTGATTTATTTAACAGGCTTTAATTGGAAATAAAGCTTTTAATATTTTCAATCACGTGGAAACCGCCGATTGAATTGCTATCGGTGAGATTCAATTCTATTTTCTGACTTATTAAATCCATGAACAAGTCAAAAGTCTTTCTTATAAAAAAAGAGAGAGAAGGGAAATCATTTTAAAGAAAATTTACCAATTTAGTCAAAAAATAGCAAAATCTACATTTCACCTATGATAAGAATTCCTTGAAAAACTTCTTCCCTAAAAATAGATTTCTTCTCTGAAGCTCACACATTGACTTGATCAACCAATGATTCAGAGTTTTAGTTATTAGGAAAAAGTCCTTGAACAAAATTAATATAGGTGATATTAATTATTCGGTAGGGCAGATTAATCTATATATAATATATATACTAATGTAATCCAAATATAACTAACCGTTATTTAAAATATTAATAAAATAATAGGATGATTTATTAGTTAAAATAAATATAAGATGATGTAAAATAATATATATAACACTGAGTTTTCTAATAAATATAAAATCCAATATGAATTTTTGACATGTTTTATCGAGAATGATTTTTCAGTTCACTTATTATAACAAAATTCATGGATTAATAATATATTATTTGTGTTATTCTACTTATGATAAGCTACTATATTAAGTCTTACGATATTTTAAATTAAAAGTAATTGATAGTATATGTATATAAAATATTACTTATGATCCATCTCATTTAGATGTAGAACACGCAACACTCTTCAATCCTAACTTAAGATAGTGTCATAGTGCATCAAAGAACTGGGGCAAACTCTTACGCATAAAGGAGCTTCGGTACTAGAAGAAATAACACATTTTTTAAGTAAAGTGTTAAGATTAAAGAACGCAATTTCTATATAAGAAGAGCATAAAACAGCAACAAGTGACAATATATATATATATATATATATATATATATATATAAAACAAAACTAATAAAACGTCCTTCATAAACCATAGCTCATCTGGTAAGCAACATTAAGGTTTTTCTCATTTTGAATTGTTTGACCCAAAAAAGCAGCAATAACACGTCTCTATTATAAAACTCAATGGTTGGATGGGATGATATGTTATTGATATAAGTCAATGCTAGATGGTAGACAAATGACGTCGATACTGACGAAAATGAACGAAAACAAGTCTCCACAAATATATTTCCACGAGAATCCAAATTAAAATCTAATATTACGAATTAATAATATATAAATACGTAAAACAAATATAGACACAACAATACGTAAATAATAATTTATGCCTTTTCTCAAAAATACTTAAATAATAATATTCTGAAAGAAAGATTAAAATGTAATATATCTGAGTCGACCGTGAATACCGTATTTGTAGCCGAAGCATTTGGTCTCATATCCTCGTCTCTAACCACATACTCGACAAAGTATCTCTTTTTCTCTTTCTTCTACGATATCTTCTTCGTCACCTCTCTATATATGGAGGATTGGATATGGTGCGGAACAATCACACACACGCACACACTAAGATAAATACGTACCTTTTCTTATCCGGCAGCTTACACATCCTCTTTACTTACTAGGGTTTCAGATAACAAATCAAGCAAGATCATCGTCCGTACTTACTGATCATACACAAAAAAAATCAAAGTTGTCTATCAAGAACTTAGAATTATCTATATATATAGAGAGAGATGTTTCGTTTTCCAGTGAGTCTTGGAGGTCAAGGTGACAATTTGAAGCATACACAACCATCGGATGAGCAGCATCATCGGCCAATAATGGATGAGGTTGACTTTTTCAGGTCGGAGAAGAGAGATGATCAGAATGTCATCACCGAGGAAACTCATAGGCTTCATGTCAAAAGGGAAAATTCACGTGTTGACGATGATGATTATCGTTCCATGGGTATCAATGTAAGTATTTTTCTTACCATCCTATAAGTTTTTTTTCCAGTGTTTAGCAATTATATTATAAAGTACTTTAAACATTAAATTCGTTATAGATGGAAAGTTTGTGCGTTAATCTTACTATATTTATCGTAAATAGACTGGACTTAATCTTCTCACTGCGAATACGGGAAGCGACGAGTCATTGGTAGATGATGGATTATCTGTTGATATGGAGGAGAAACGTACAAAGATTGAGGTACACTTATCAAACTAGTAGGCTCATTTTCTTTGCCAAAAAAAAAAATTAACTGATTTTAGTTTTTTTTTTCATTAGTTACTACGAAACCAAAATTCAAGATAACTAATCAATTTTAGTTACGGGGACCTAATTTTGAGCACTAGAATTTATACCTTCCGAGCCAATATGAACAGAAACGAAAATAGATTGTCAAAATCAATGAAAACGATATATCAATATATATATTAAAGATTTTAAAATTTTAATTATATTTTTAATTTTAACTGGCATCTATTTTCATATATAATTTGTATAGTAGACATTGTTGTATATTAGTTCACTGTATTTCAAGAAAGATTTACCCTTTTCAATATATTTTTCGGGTAAAAATCAATAGAAAATATTTAATTAGTCTAAACTATTATTATGGCGGTGTTCAACAAATGAAGAATACACAACTTCGAGAAGAGCTAAAGAAGTCGAATGAAGAGAATCAAAGACTAAAGGAAATGCTAAGTCAAACAACCAACAACTTCAACTCCTTGCAGATGCAACTTGTTGCTGTCATGAGGCAAGAAGAAGATCATCATCACCTGGTAACTAATACTATTGTTAATATCCATCTTAATATTTAATTTAATCATCATTTGAAACAATTGTCAAGCTCCTCGCAACTTTAGTTACGGTTTTGAATTCTTGTTTTCATCAGGCTAGGATCGAGAGCAAAGACAAGGACACTAACCGACATGAAGCTCCTGAGATGGTTCCAAGACAGTTCATTGATTTGGGACTACCATCTGCTGAAGTATCATCCGATGAGAGGATAAAGGTTCGGTCAAGATCTCCCCCATCCCTTCTAGAGGACTCTAGCTCACGTCAGCGCGCAAAAAGAGTACTTGAGATAGAAGAAAGCCCAGAGAACGAATCGAACGGCTGGGGAAACCCTAGCAAAGTTTCGAAACACAATGCCTCTTCCAGCAATGGCAATGGAAATGCTATCGATCAATCGGCCGCTGACGCCACCATGCGCAAAGCCCGTGTTTCGGTCCGTGCAAGGTCCGAAGCTCCCATGGTAACAAGGCTTTAGTCTCTCTAGCTTTTAAAGACTGACCTATCAAATGTATTTAAGGTCTAACATGCTAACCTCGGTGATAATGATTTACAGTTAAGCGATGGATGTCAATGGAGAAAATACGGACAGAAAATGGCAAAAGGGAACCCGTGCCCTCGAGCTTATTACCGCTGCACGATGGCCGTTGGATGTCCCGTTCGTAAGCAAGTACGTTATTTAACATTTGCTTTCTTGTAAACCATTAGACAAAAAAATTTTGAATCCATGATTTTAACCAGTATAGATGTCTTAAATGAATAATACTACATGTTGCTCCTATTATGGTGATTAGTCAATTTTTGGCTCAAGATCTCATGCTCTAAAAAAGGGTACACTTTTAGAAATCTCGGATGAAATTGAATTATCAATTTATTGAATAAAAAGCTTATTTTATTAATTCTACACCAAAATAAACAAAATATTTTTAAAATACTAATATTTATCTCAAACTTTGATGAAAATGAATTAAATAAATTTATTTCATTTTTTGTATCTTATTATATTTTTGTTTATTCTATCCATTCATTTCCCATCTTTTCATTTTAATGCTTACCACAAGTATGAGAGGGCCAATTTTAATGATCTCATACCCCCTCATGGCAGCATACATCCCTACTGGATCATATCTATACATTTCAAACATATGTTTTCGGGTTCAGTCAAATGCATAAATACAAATTGACGTATTTTTTAACTGATTAATGATCCATCAGGTGCAACGTTGCGCAGAAGATAGATCCATTCTCATAACAACCTACGAAGGAAACCATAACCATCCATTACCTCCGGCAGCTATGTACATGGCTTCAACCACAACCGCAGCCGCAAGCATGCTCCTCTCAGGCTCCACAATGTCGAACCAAGACGGTTTAATGAACCCAACAAACCTCTTCGCTCGAACCATGTTGCCTTGTTCCTCAAGCATGGCCACGATCTCAGCCTCGGCCCCATTCCCAACCATTACACTAGACCTCACTGAATCAGCATCCAACGTTAACGGTCCGACGAATAACAACCCACTGATGCAATTCTCTCAACGGTCTGGTTTGGCGGAGTTGAACCAATCGGGCTTGCCTCAGATGATGGGCCAGGCTTTGTATTATAACCAACAACAGTCCAAGTTCTCCGGTTTGCATATACCATCTCAGTCGCTGAACGCTGGCGAGAGCGTCAATGCTGCTATGGCCACCAATCCGAACTTTGCAGCGGCTCTGGCCGCAGCCATCACGTCTATTATCAACGGTTCGAGTAATCGCCAGAATGGGAGCAGTAACAGTAGTAATAATAATGTTACGACGAGCAGCGGTGACAGGCAATAGCATTTAAAAAAAAAATTGTTTTAGGTTTGTTTATCGGCCGATTTTGAATGGTTTTGTCTTTTTTTTTAGAACATTTTGGATTCTAGTTATGGCTTTTTAGCTTCTTCATTTTTTCCTATCAATAAGAGTCTTGATAGCAAAATTTTCTCGTTGCTTGATAGACAATTTTGTTCTGGAAATATAAACTGCCTTTAGAAAACGAATCTCTTAAAAAGTTATGTGGGCTAACAAAGTGCTATGGTTGAGGCTTGTAGCTTGAGGCGTAACGCAAGCTTTCAGTACATTAAACAATTGAAGTAAGTAAGGAGTGAGCAAAGGCCCAAACAGAATCGGACCCAATGACATGATGGTTGGTAGTTTACCAGCTCAAGTTATTAAGCTAATGCGGTGATGAACTTCTTAAGTTGGTTCCAAGATTTGGCAGTAAATTGTTCAGGGTCTGAATGAAACTAATGAAACCTAAAGGGGTTAAATGGATAAATATGAAAATGGAAGCTTTAGCGAAACGTTATTTGCGTTTATAGGGTCCCACGCAGTGTCAACAACGTGAAGGCGGTTTTGCTTGTGCCACAAATCAAAGCAACCTTATATTTTCTATTTGCAGCAAACACCAATCAAACAACCCATCTATTTATTTTCACTTTTTTTAAAAACAAAATATGTCTAACCTTTCAGTATTTATATTTTTTTTAATCATTTTCATTCTATGATGTATGGAGTAACTATAAATATGGTGTATAATATAATTAGAGTGAAGAAACTGATTTGTAGACGTGACTGTAACAGAGTGATATGCCTAGCTGTAGACACTCATGGTTTCATCAGCGTGAAGCGTACCTAATGCTAGGCAAACTTAAAACAGCTAATATTAACAGCATTTATAAAAAAAAAGTCACCCAGACAAAATTCCAAGTAGTAAATTAACAACTTATTAACAGCAGCATTACCATCGATATTTATTTTTTGATAAAAAAATAGTTGACAACAATAATAATTTTCTTAAAGTAATTTCATTCTAGTTTTTAGTTTCTTAAGTATTTTAAAGTACTTTAAATGAAAAATATCAGGAAATTTGTTTCTAATTAATAATAGTATATTTACTTGTTGAATATATCTTACTCTTTTTATGTTGAGAAATAAAAGAGTTTCCATATGATGATTTGTACTATTTTATTATTATTTGTTCAGTTTTAATCTCTTATTTTGAAATTACTTAGATTTATTACTAAATACTAAATACTAAGATTTTCAGTCTTCTCTAAAATTTCTTCCAAATTAAATTATCACTCGCTAGATATTCTGAAAAAAGTTTGAAATCAAAAGTGTACTTGAGTAAAAGATAGATTAATGCACACTATAAAGTTCTTCCTTGCACACTTAAAACACAATGACATTGGAAAATAGACGTAACTAACATATAAAACCCTAGAACATGACAAACGTTACTTGAAGCATCCCATATATTGTGCAAAAATTGCTCTACAAAAGTTTATGCAAAATGTTATAAGCTTTTACTTTACATAATTTATGACAATATTTGGGATCAAAATGAAAATAAGATAGTACAACGGTGGTCATACTAAAGTGAAAATGCTCTTTGTTGTTTAAAAGAAGCAAATTTTGCTGATCTGTCTATAGGCCCACGCAACCCAAACATGGTTTGATTAACGTGACGCTTGCTTATAAATGTAATACACAATTAATTTTACTTTTAATTAATTCCTTCATATCGTTACATTTGGAAGCAACAAGTATCCATTAATTGATACCGAATGGATTGATACTAGTAAATATTGCATTCTTGTTTCTCTAGTTTCTCTTTCAAGTCAATTACGTTATAAATATAAAGAGTCTCTCCACCAGTCTTCTTGCACTCGAGTTTTCTTCTTCATCCTCTTAAGGTTTCAGAATCGGTACTATCGTTCTCGGTGAGTGTTGTTTCACTTCTTCTCTGTTTTCCAGATTTCTTACTCTTGTCCAAAAATTTCAGGGACTATCAGATTATTCATCAATTTCTTTCTGTTTGTGAAAACTGAAATGTAAAAAAGCTTAAAATTAATTTACATTTTTATTGGCTTGAAACTTGAGAGATACCTTAATCAACAATATTAAAGTTGGTAAATCAGAAACTTAGTGAAAATCTGCTTGATTCTTGGTATGTAGTAACAACAATTTTTTACATCTGTGATTGGTAACAAATTATGCTGCAGTGATGAACAAAACAGTTTCAGTTTATTAACTCCTTTAACATCTTTAAGATCTTCTGTTTCTACCTTAATTTGTAAATATGTTAGAAGTCCAAGGGCCTGTGTTCTGGTCCTGTAATTAACCAGTCTTGAATCTTTGATCTTTTGTTGAGAAACTCGGATTAGTATATCGTTTCTAAGGTGTACAAGATCGTCTGAGTAAGACCCATAATGGTCTGATTTAGAAGAACTAGACTTTTATTGTTGCACATGTGTTTCTTTCATTATTAAAACAGTAACAACTAAAGTTGTATGTGATATTGTTATTTGATGACAGGTTAAAATGGGAACTCGGTTCCAGTCCTTGCTAGCGTTCTTGCTTTCATGTTTAATCTTTATATCCGCGGCTTCATCATCTGAGCAAAAAGGCGATGGAACGCTTAGAATTGGATTGAAAAAGAGGAAACTAGACAGGGCCAACAGGCTAGCTTCTCAGCTATTCTTGAAAAACCGAGGATCTTGGTCTCCCAAAGATTATTTTCGCCTGAACGATGCGAATTCAGACATTGTTCCACTGAAAAACTATTTGGATGCTCAATATTATGGTGAGATTACCATTGGTACTCCACCTCAAAAGTTTACAGCGATCTTTGATACTGGAAGCTCCAATCTCTGGGTACCATCGAGTAATTGCTACTTCTCGGTACGCTAATTACTTGTTCTTAGGAATCCATACTAAAATGTTTTATATCCTATTGTCTTCTTTATCTCAATGTATGAAAACATAACACTTTTTATTTAGATTGCTTGTTATTTTCATTCAAAGTACAAGGCTAGGGACTCATCCACGTACAAAAGGAACGGTTGGTTACTTGATCCTTGAGCTTTTTAACAATAATATTCATTTGACAACATATAGTTTTTGGCACTAAAATTATTTTACATTTACAGGAAAGCCTGCGTCAATCCGCTATGGGACAGGTGCTATTTCTGGTTACTTTAGCAATGATGATGTTAAAGTTGGTGGTCTTGTTATCAAGGATCAGGTAAAAACCCTACTCAACAGCTTTCATATCTCAGAATAATCTTGTTTTGTTTTTGTTTACATATCTTATTGCTATTTCTATATTACCACAGGTGTTCATAGAGGCTACTAGTGAGCCTGGTATTACATTCTTGCTAGCCAAGTTTGATGGTATCCTAGGGTTGGGTTTCAAAGAGATCGCTGTAGGAAACTCAACTCCAGTTTGGTATGAAAACACTTTCTTTTCTTTATTCATTTGATTATGAATGATTATATGATGTGAATATGTTATATATCATAAATAGGTATAACATGGTAGAGAAAGGTCTGGTTAAGGAACCTATTTTTTCCTTTTGGCTTAACCGTAACCCGGAAGATCCAGAAGGTGGTCAGATTGTTTTCGGTGGAGTTGACCCTAAGCATTTCAAAGGAGAGCACACTTATGTTCCAGTGACACGTAAAGGTTACTGGCAATTCGACATGGGTGATCTCAACATTGCTGGCAAACCAACCGGTAAGTTAAAGCTTCTTGAAATGTTTCAGTAACACCCCGTGGCTAATGAACCTCCCATGCTTATATACCACGAACCGGGATGTTACAGTTTCAGTCTCACAAATGGATTGAGTCTTTAAGTTGACGCAATCTGTGCATCTATGTCATTCAGGATATTGTGCTAACGGTTGTTCTGCCATTGCTGATTCCGGAACTTCTCTTCTCACTGGTCCATCGGTAAGAGGAGCTGAGAGGGTTTTGTAGATGTTCAATATGAAACATGCTGAATAGTTTTTTGTTATTTTTTCTGTGACGAATAGACTGTCATCACAATGATCAATCATGCCATTGGAGCAGTAGGAATCGCAAGCCAAGAGTGCAAAACTGTAATAGGTCAATATGGACAAACCATGTTGGAGTCCCTTGTCTCTCAGGTGGATCCGAGGAAGGTATGCTCTCAGATAGGACTTTGCGGTTTTGATGGTACACACAGTGTGAGGTCAGTACTTACATAGTCCATGAGAAAAAAGAGATGTCTCTAGAACATTAGTTAGCAAACTCAAACTGATTCATGTTCTGTATGCAGTATGGGGATTAAGTCAGTTGTAGAAGATGGAGTATCGAGTCTTCTAAACGAAGCCATGTGCAGCGCTTGTGAAATGGCATCTGTGTGGATGCAGAGTGAATTGTCTCAGAATCAAACACAAGAACGCATACTCGCTTATGCTGCCGAGGTGAGTCTTGAAGACTTGTTTTGGACGGACAAACATTTGAAAAAAAAAACTCAAAACTCTGTGAATTTTTTTGTAGCTTTGTGACCATATACCAAATCCAAACCAACAATCAGCAGTAGACTGTGAGAGGGTTTCTTCAATGCCAATAGTCACATTCACAATTGGTGGGAAACCCTTTGATCTCTCACCCCAAGATGTAAGACTTCTCATTCTGAAGATGTTTGTTCGAGTCGGTTTATAAATGGATCCTAATTCCCGGTTTTCGGATTGATTTATAAAATTTCTATTAATTAAAAAAAAAAGGCACTTCTCATCACTTTCAATCTTTTCTTGGGTCAGTACATATTCAAGATTGGGGATGGAGTTCAGGCTCAGTGCACCAGTGGTTTCACCGCCATGGATATACCTCCACCTCGTGGACCCCTCTGGTAATTCTCATTTCCAAAAACTAATCTACTATGACCAAACAACTCTAATCTGTTAACATTAATTTTATTTTTTCTTTGTAATTTTGCAAAAATGCAGGATCTTGGGTGACATCTTCATGGGACCATACCATACTGTGTTTGATTATGGGAAAACAAGAGTTGGATTCGCCAAAGCTACTTAAAACAAGGATCTCTTCTTTTATTACCATTTATTTATATGTTTCTGAATGTGTGTTTGAACAATCCGAAATGTTTGTAATAACTTAAAAAACCATTGTTATCATCTTAATACAGATTCTTATTCGTTTTCACCCTTTTTAATTTACTTTTTAGACATGCTTTAACTTACAGAAAAAACAAAGATCATAGCTAGTTCTTGCTTGATGTGTTTCCCTGATCACTTAGCCTTTGCCAAAGCTAGTGTCATTGACCTTGCTCGCAGGGTCAGGAAGATTCCCCTGAAAAAAAAACAAAACAAGAAGAATGTTGAGCTTTAAGTTTTGGTTTGTGGAGGCTGCAGCAAATATGAGTCATTGTCTTACCAGAAGAATGCGACGAGGCTGTGCAATATGACCCGGAAGTGCAGTGGCACATACTTGTAGTTTACCCATCCCACAATGGGGAAAAACTGGGATTAAATCAAATCAGTAGACATTAAATATGTAACACTTCCAACACATTGAGATAATAGACACAACACTTTCTATCACTTACTGTCCATGCTGTAAGCTGGACTGTTGGGTAAGTCTTCTTGATCCTGTCTCTAACAAGATTCCAAGGAGTTCCTGTTTCATTCAACAGAACCGTATATCACAACTCTTGACACCATCCACAAGATGGTTTTACAAATGGAGTGATAGAAAAGGAACTTACTTTCAATGACTACTCCATAATAGATCATGAAAAGCAAATGGTTCAATGGTGATAATGTCAGTTGTTCCACGATTACCTACCAAAACCAAACGTTTTACATTTAGCATAAACGAAATCATTGAAACATTATTGGACATTAACCTTCTTTGCGACCGTCTTTGTGTCCTTCTTCCCTTGAAAAATCTTATCTAGAGTTGTATGAAAGAAATGCCCTACTGGTCCGAGAAACCCCCCTGCAAATATCTATTGGAGAAGACGACAGAACTCAAACGAAGCTAGGTTTGGTTTGAAAATAGGGTTATTGATGAGAGAAAGATTCAAGCTTTTTACCATTTTGAGAAGAACCCTTCTCAGCTGAATCTTCTGTATCCCAGAGAGTTTTTGTGAAACAACATCACTCACACCGGACAAAACTCCAGCAGTAATCGCCTGCAAAGTACAGACACATTGGCACCAACCGCATAACACATACTTATATTACTACATAACTCACTTCAAGACAAAACCTAAATTCGTTAGAGAAAAAAAGTCAACGAGCTATTGAATTCACTCAGATAACCGGATTTTGAAACTGGGTCTGGTTCAAAGACACAAACTTTCAATCGAAAACAACATAACCAACTCTCAATCGATCAGACTAAACCCTAATTTCAAAGAAATGAAACTACATTATGAAGCACCGGGACGGCATATGCTTGACGTCTCCCGTACCAGCTGCGTTTCCGGGACGGGGACGGCGCGGGGACGGCGTGGGGACGTTTCCAAAACGTTTCAGAAGAGGTGGGGACGGCAGAGATTTTTGGGGACGGCTTGGTTAGGTTCCGGGGACGTTTCCTAAACGTTTCTTATGTAAAGTCCGTATAGTTTTGTAAAAAATTGATTATTTACCTTTTTTTTGATGTTTTTTAGTTTTGTAAAACAATTGAAAAAAGGAAACACGTACTTATATAAACAATTAGGGTTACAAAGTTTATCATCATCTCTTAAACTTAAACAACTTCTTATTCAGTTATTCACTTCATCTTCTTTCTCTCAATTGATTCACGTCAAAGGAAACACATTAAGTATGATTACAAATCCTGTTTTTTGGTTTGTCAATTCTCACGTAAAAGTAGATAGTATTAGATAGTATTGGTTTGCTATGGTTTGTTTCACCACGTACGTATCTGTGATTTCAACTTCTTATTCAGTTATAGTGATGTTTTATTTTATTTAAGATACTAGGATAAGACCCGCGCCTTGCGCGGGATGAGAATTAGATTTGAAAATTATTATGTATTTAACATTTTATATATACATTGCCCAAAATTGGATAAAACATATTTAATATGTCGTATAATATGTTAAACACATATAAAATTGATAAATCAAAGTAGTAAATCACCTGGTGCCGAGAAAAAAAATGTAAATCTTCTTCTTATGCTAATCACATGGTGCGGAGACGGCATTTCACTTTGGTTTCGATGTATCAAAATGTAAATCTTCTTCTGTGCTTTCCTTGTTTTTTTTTTTTTTTTGCCAAGAAAACACAAAATAGACTATCTTGATAGTAACCAGTTAGAGAAAAAATAATAATTTAAAATCTTTTCGTGAATATGGATACAAAACAATTGAGAATACAAAGTTTTTTTTCTCAAAGTAATAACCCTAAACACATACAATATGACCCAGTTAAGAACGATAAACTAAAGCCCATTAATACACAAAATCAAGATCTCAGAAGCCGTTTTCAGTTAATCAAAACAGTTCATTCTATTCCGAAAGTCAATCGATCTACTCTTCATGAGGTTTGACCCAGAGAATTTTGGTTTCTAATCATACATATTAAACAATCACGGTTTTGATCGCTAATATAGCTGGTTTTATTATGTTCTCATGGTTATATATCCCTCATCGCTAATTGTAGTTCAGCCATCGCCTGAGAATCTTTGAAGACATGCAATCGAGAAGTAATCTTTCTAGACATGTGAATGGTAAAGTTTCTATTTCTTCCTTTATTTTTTAAGTTTACCGAATTATTAAAACATAAACAGTTCTAGTCTTTGGGTTTCGTTTTTTTTTTTTAAACGTAGCAATCCTTTGGAAACCCAACTGGGTTAAAAAAAACAAATATGTTGAGAATATTATTGAATCAGCCAGTACTTCTCTCAAAGAGTTTGAGGTTCCCTTCATACATGCTTGAATGCTTGTGACAAAGTAGGTTTTTTTTTAATGTTTGTCTTCAGGGCTCAATTATTATCCCTGCAATACGCTCTCTAGATTGCATAAGAGATATTCCACACAATAACATGGTTAATTTCCTCTTGCTATTTTCTGAGATTGATTGATATAATTTGAATAATTGGGAACTGGTTAGTGTACGATTGATCTCCTGGTTAGTGACCACAGTTTGTAAGTAGTAGTATAATTGTATGGACACTGAATAAAGAAAATATTTTATTTCCTAGAACAGTCTCTTAAAGCAATAGAAAAAAAAACCTTGTGAAACGCATATAAAGAAACAAAAATAGAGGATGCTCTAAAACAAACTTCAAGTTTTCCTGGATAATTAAAGCTGAAAGCTTACACCAACTTTTTTGGAATACCTTCAGTATGGGTTCCTTAGAATCCTGAATACAAACTGATAACAGACAATTACTAACAAATTAGATACACAATCACACTTCCTCGGTTAAGGAAAATGTAGGATGGTAGTACCTCATACTGAACGCTTGAATTACCATTAAAAACGAAACGCAGCCATGTTGCTTTATTTGGGTTTTTTGCTCTGGTATAGTGAATGAAGGAATGACTAACATCCTCCTTGGTTTATATAGGATCTACAATGGACTTATGGCAAATATATGCGTAATCATAGGCAATAAATGGAATCGAATTAGCTTGCCAATCACTTTGAAATGGACTTCTAATATATAGTATTCTCTGTTTTTTTTTACGACATATTCTCTGTTTACCATAGATAGGTCATTGATACAATATTCTCTATAAATGTAGTATTAAGTCGCGCAATCAACATAAATGTTGACGATATATAAGGAATTTTGTGGCTTTTAAATAATTACCCTTGTCAATACTAACCTAAATTAAAAAAATGCATATCGTACGTATTTAAGGGATGTACTTAGTAAACTATTAGTCTAGATACATTCCACGCTCAAATTTCATAAACCGGCATACAATAAGAATAATAATCAATAACGAAAAGATCATACATTAATCTGGTTCTTCTTCATCGAATTCATGCAAAAAAACCTTAAAAAAATGTCGTTGTATGGAGAACAAACTTTCTCGCAAAAAAAAAAACACAGAAGGATGAATACATGAAAATTATGTTAATTTGACAAAGAAAAATGTTTCAGTTAAAAAGGTATGTTAATGCACTGAAAACAATGTATTTGGTTCGGTGTAATTTAAAAAAAAAACATTATTAGTTCATTGTTCTTTCTATGTACTTTTGTCAATTTGATACGTAATATAGACAAAAAACCTTGAATATGGCTGTCATGCTAAATAGTGCAGGTGGCTGTGTTCACGTAATATTTTGGTCAAACTTTTCGGATTCAAGCTAAGAAGGACCAACGATAATTTAAATTTTAATATAAGGTAATGTTCAAGAGAGAAGGACCAACGATGATTGTATATGGTAATGGTATTTGATGTAAATACTCTAGTAAAGAATGGATAGTTTAATATGTAGGTTGAGAGTGATTGTGGTGATGCCACCTCAGCATGACACCCTTGTAAATAACTTACACATTGAAGGTTTCTTATTTAAAATGTTCCTCCATTAATAAGAAAGGGATTATTATGGTGTTTTATTTTATATGAGATTTATGCTTTGGTTTTAATATTTATATATACATATTTATTTATATATATATATATATATATATATAGACGTACCCATGCCGTACCCGTATCCATAAATTTTAGATTTAGCCGTTTCCCGTCCCCGTCCCCGCCCCCGTATCCGTCCCCGTATCCGTCCCGGTGCAACATAGCTCAACCATATCATTCACAAAGAAGAAGAAGTATAAGAGGAAACCAAAGATCGAACCTTTGTCCTAAGAGGATGTTGCTGAAGTTGTGACAAGTATCGTTGCAGAGTCGTCTTCTTCGCTGGAGATCCCATTTCTTGGATTCTTCCTCTTTTGATTCTCTCTGTAGAGTGTATAGTGCCTGGTTAAAATATCTACAACACTTCAGTAACACAAAACCGAACCGGTTCAATCCTCACAAACTGATACAATCAAGCAAACCGATCCAGTTGATCTCGGTTTAATAGTATTAAAGACTCGTTCTACGAAGATGTCGGTTAAAATTGGGAGGCATCCGGTTTAGATCAAAACCGCCACAAGAGAATCTATTGATCTCGGTTTAATAGTAGTATTAAAGACTCGTTCTACGAAGATGACGGGTAAAATTAGGAGGCATCCGGTTTAGATCTAAACCGCCACACGAGAATCTATTGATCTCGGTTTAATAGTAGTATTAAAGACTCGTTCTACGAGGATGATGGCGGGTAAAATTGGGAGGCTTCCGGTTTAGACCAAAACCGCCACAGGAGAATCTATCAACGCCTGAGAATAATTGGTCTTTGGTCAAAATTCAATTTTAATTCTCTATTTGGTCAATTCAATTCATTTAATTTTCTATTCTTAGTGTATGCTCTGCCTATCAGCAAAAAAACTATATATATTTACAGCTACCATCATCATCTTCTTCATCAAACATAATCACAAAACTTCAGAAAAAAGTCAAGAAACCAACGAATCAAGAACCGGTTTAGTTCTTGTATACACACACACACACCAATGGCTTCATTGCAGGTTTCAAGATTAGTTCTTTCGTCTTCCTCTTCTTGCATGAGACCTAAAGCTGCGGTCTCCATCCCGAAACTGCCGAAATTTAACGTCTCTGTTCCGAAGATACCGACTTTGTCGGTTAAAGAACCGAGCTTTGAGGTGGATGGGTTCATGGAAACCCTTCCTCTTCCGTTGAAACAGAGGAGAGACTCTGATTCTATCCAAAGGGCACGCCTGAATGCAGTTCTTGAAGCAGTTATGGATAGGATCGAGATGCACAAGAACATCGGAGATCAACGGAACAATTGGAACTCTTTGTTGCTCAATTCCGTCAACATGATCACTCTCACAGCCGCTTTGATGGCTGGAATAGCCTCTGTTAATGTTCACGGAGGAGACTCTGTAACGGCCGTGAAGATAGCTTCGACGGTTTTGTTAGCTTCTGCCACAAGTATCAGTGCCTTGATGAGCAAGATTCAACCGTCGCAGCTCGCTGAAGAACAGAGGAACGCCACGAGGCTGTTCAAGAAGCTCAGAACAGAGCTCGAAATGTTTCTGAGAGAAAACGAGGCAATCTACGAGGAAGATGTGAAGGAAGCGATACAGAGAGTGTTGGCTCTAGACAAAGCTTACCCTCTTCCTCTAATCGGAACAATGCTCGAGAAGTTTCCCGAAGAGTTTAAACCGGCGACTTGGTGGCCTGAAAACAAACAGAGAAACCCTAAGACAGGTCTTGCGAACGGGTGGAGTCAAGAGCTGGAGATGGAGATGAGAGAAGTGGCTCATGTGGTTAAGACCAGAGACGCAGAAGAGTATGAGAAATTAGGTAACGTGGCGTTGAAGCTAAACCGGTTCTTGGCTATCTCTGGACCGGTTTTAACCGGAGTTTCTGCAGTGAGCTCTGTTTTTATCGGTCAAGATTCCGGTTTAGCTGGAGTTGTGGCGATGACTTGTGCTTCTTTGGCTGCGATTGTCAACACTTTGGAGCATGGTGGTCAAGTGGGAATGGTGTTTGAGATGTATAGAAACTCTGCGGGATTCTTCTCTCTGTTAGAAGAAACGATGAACTCGACAGAGAAGAGAGAGCATGGACAGGTGTTTGAGACAAAAGTTGCGTTGAAGCTAGGGAGAAGCTTGTCTGAACTGAGAGATCTCGCAAGGAAATCTAAAATCTCTCAGGTTAAGGCTAATGAATTTGCAAGCAAGCTTTTCTAGGTTTTAGTAGAGATAACTTCCATTGATTTGTATAGATGAATTCATTCATTCTTTGATTTATTTGTATCGACAAATTTATTTTACTTTTACAAAAGACAATATAAACCGATTGGTATGAAATTTTCACACCAAAAAAATGACCAGAACATTGAGAACTTGTTTAAAAAAAAAATTAACATTTAGAACCAATACTAGATTTAGATCCGTGTAGACCCCGGTCGGGTTGGAAAGCCAAAGTAACAACATGTTCAATACCACTAGGCTGCTTCAATATTGTAACTACCTGCATATTATTAATATATATATGATTTTAATTTATTTTTCTTTTTACAAAATAAAATAAAAAATAGATAAAACATAATATTTTGGGTTTGAAATTATATACCTGAACCGATCTGGAATTGGATGGAACCGACCCGAATCCAAACCGAAATTCTACCAAGTACTATTTGGATATAATTTCTCTATAACCGATATCCCCAAAACCGAACAAGTTTTACCCGAAACCAACCCGAATACCTGAAGTCGCAGCCCTACATCATATTATTAAATATTAATAGTAGCTAACTATTAATATTTATTTTATCATATATATATGTACGTATATCTATTTTTACGTTTTCTATAAAAACTATATTATTATATATTTGGTGAGGGTTTTGAAGAATTTGTTTCTTGCACTTGGATTAATTTTTTTATCCATTAAAGATACTCGTGTTATTGACTTTGTGAGAATTAAAGTGAGCGCGATACGTAAAAAACTGATTTATCAAATATTATTATAGAGATAGGAAATGCAATTTCTCATAAAATAATAAGAATATTTTTATTTTTTCTAAAGTTTCCCCTAGTTTTAATAGCAACATTTTCCCATTATAAGGTGTTAATGGTTTATATATTTTGATTGATTTAGAAATCCATATAGTATTTATAAATCCAAGTAAAATATGCAAATCCGGAGGTTTTCCCTCGGATTTGAGTCTTTGTATTTTTAACTAAAAAATCCAAACAAATCCATTCGAATCCATTATAAAATCAAATATATTAGTAAATCCGTATGATTGAATAACACTTGATTTGATACAGAATTTATGAATCATTAAACTAATAACACATGATTTTAATACAGATTTGAAAATCACTGAACCAATAACACTAGATTTAGTTCGGATTTTCAAATCCATTAAAATACAACAACCATTAAGTATCTCTCCAGTTTAACTGAAAATAGAATTATTAAAGAGATAACAACTAGAGAAATTCTATAAGATAGCAATTTTTAAGTTTTTGTCACATAAATAGCATTCAATGAGAAAAATGACCAAAATAAATTTTATTAAAAAGATAAAAGTATATTTTCACTCTAGGATTAACTAATCTAGACTTAGCATTCAATGAGAAAACTGCGATGTACTTGTAGAACATGGAATGCCTTATCCAAAACTCAGGTTTTTGGTAAAGAAGCAGCAAGGAATCAGTTTCTAGGGTTCACAGTGATTAATGGTAGGGTTTGTTCCTTGAAACTTGAACTGCAAGGAATCCATAACGAAGGAGACTTGGTTCATCAATCTACAAAGAAAATGAGTAAACTTGATCAAACCATTATTGATCAAGTTTTCCACAGTGGTGGCTTATTGTTATGCATCGATGGAAACAGTAACCTCGTGGTGTGGAACCCGTATCTGGGAAAAACCAGATGTATTCCACCTGCGAGTAGTGATATCGTATTACATGATATGTTTGGTTTCGGATACGACAAAGAACAATCGTAACCACAAAATCTTAAGGTTTTTCTATGACAAAGACCACCCCATTTAATTAGTATTCTTATTAACATTTTACCAAAAAAAAAAAAAAGACCACCCCCATTTTCTATTTCGAATTGTTCGATTTTAAGACTAGTTCTTTGAGGTTTCTTGACATCGAACCAGACTTTGATCTAGATTTTTGTTAAAGTGGTGTGTGGAAACACTTACTTTGTTGCTCAACATAACATAGCAAAGCTTGTAAACGTTTTACTCTGTTTTGATTTCACTACAGAGAGATTTTGTCATCCTCTGCCGTTTCACTACGCAGCTGAGTTTGAAAACGTGGCTCTATCTTGTGTTGGAGAGGAGAAGCTGGCTGTGTTGTATAAACATGAAGGCACAATGGAGATTTGGATTACGACTAACATTGAGCACCATGCCGTATCCTGGAGCAACTTTTTGAAAGTGGAGATGATACCCCTCAACGATTTTCGGGATGACTAGTTATGACACCGAAACTTTAACTGAGAGCTCCTTCATTGACGAGGAGAAGAAAATTGCTGTAGTATGTAATGTATTCAATCATAAACCAACCAAGAGCCACCAGATATGTTACACTCTCAAACCGCTCACATCATTGGACAAGACGGATACCTGAAATCTGTGCCTATAGGAGAATCAAGAAACCATGTACAGTACATACTATGAATCAAGTGTAGTGCAGTTAGGAATCAACCAAGAGGAAACACAAAGATGGCTTTTATCAAAGGAAAAGAAAGAAAACATAAGGGGGCAAGTTTAGTTGTATTATTTTAGTTCTTTAGAGCATGATTATCGCGTTTTTTTATAAGTATCTCTTAATTGCTGACTAGGATAAAAAATAAATAAAAAATGGGAATTACGTTAAGGAACGTAGCTTAATTAAGCACAAAAAGAGCCGCATCTTGTGGACACGCATCACGTTGATATGGTTCTGGGAGGAGAATACGAGGGGAGAAAAAAATCCATTTTTCACTCGTCGACGGAGTGGAAACAATCGTGGGTGATCTCCTCGAAGATGAAGCAAAGCGGCGGTGGCCTCCTCTCCGACCACAAAATCATAGGGTACAGAAAATTCTCGTCTCTGGCTTCCTCTTTATGCCTCTCGCTTCCTCTGTATGACAACAAAACTCTCATCTCTCGCTTCCTCTTTACGCCTCCATAACACTCTTCTCGCTGGCACTCCTCTCAAGCCTTAACGCCTCCGTAGCAGGTACAGAAAAATCTTTTCTTTAAAGGGTTTTCGGCAACTCGATCTCTTTAGATAATCATACACTTCTTCTGTTGTTAGTCTAATTGGGGTTTGTAACAAGTAACTGAGAGTGATTCTCCGGTGATTGGTTATGTCTGTCTGTGTTTGTGCCTTTGTGGTTTTAAGGTTGGTTCTTTTGTCATATTGAGAGGCTGTCTAATAGGAAACGTACAATGATTGATTGTGTCTCTATTTGTTTGTGGTTACTCTCCATTAAGTTTGGTTCGTATCAATAGTTAACGGTGGAGATGGTCAGAATATTATATCTTGATTGGGCATAGATAAACTTATATTGATCTTCTTTGGTTATGCGTTTTGTTTGCAACCTAATCCAAACTATGTTCTTATTTTTATTGTTTCCCCCCAACCATCCACCACTTTTATGTCTTATATGGTTTGTAGACAGCTTCAGGGTAAGCGTTTGAGTATTCTGAGCTTGAAAGAGCTGCAACACCTTGAGAAGCAGCTAGATGTCGCATTAATATCTGTGAGAGAGCGAAAGGTAAAGACTAGTAATATCACTCTTTCCCATTCCTTTTTCATAAAACATATTTGTTTTTCTTTTTGGCTAAAGGTTATGTGATTTCAGGAACTAATGTTGACTAAACAGCTTGAAGAATCACGCCTGAAGGTAACTCTTGAGTTGTATATATATATGAAACACTTGATTTTCATGTTTAGCTTCTATGGTCACTTCATGTAAGTTTATGTGAGACATCTCTGATGAACCGTGTTAAAACTCATGCCTACTGTATCTTTTGAGACTTGAGAGGTTAATGTTGTGGTATGTACCCAATAACATAGAGACTTACTGCAAGAATTGATCATTCAAAAAACATTTTAAACTTTGCAGGAACAGCGAGCAGAGCTAGAAAACGAGACCTTACGTGGACAGGTGAACGAAACCATTAATTTGTGTTGAATCATCTCTTATCACCAAGTCTTCTTTCTACTATCTAGTTCTAATCACATTCTATTTGAAATAGGTACAAGAACTGAGGAGTTTTCTCCCGTCGATCAACCAACACTATGCTCCATCCTACATCAGATGCTTCGCTATAGATCCCAATACCTCACTTTTAAACAACACTTCCTTGGGAGACATTAACTGCAGCCTCCAGACCTCCAAATTTCATTCATGTAATTAAAATTGGTACATTCATGCAATTAAAATGTATAATAATTTTTTTTGTAAGAACTCTAATTAAGAGCTTTGCAGTGGAGTATAAAAATGTTTGGGTTTTTTAATGTTGTGTCTTAAATTCTTAATTCACTTTTACTACTTAAAAGTATTAAAAGAAAAAGAACTACTAAATGGGTCTTTGGGATAATCATGCTCTTACGTATAGTTTCTATTGATTTTCATGTCGTTTTATGCAGAACTACTGATGGTCTTGCGTTTTGATAATTATCATCTAATACAAAGCCTTTATAGCTTCCAATTTTTTTTTCTTTTTTGATTAACAACCAAATCGAACCCAGCTGAAATTAATCGGTCACAGATATTAAGTGAACTGAATTCTCTGAATAACCATCTCAAACAATAATCCCCTATATATTAATTGAGAATCTTTTAAATAGTTATAACCTTAAGTTTGTACTAATTAAAAAAGAGACTCTATCCTATGTGGCAATTGTTTAAGCTTTTTTTATTGCTGACGTGGCTGAATTTTAGAGAGTTTTGGCAAAGCATAATCTAAAAATATACATCCCTAGCGAGAAATACAATTCGATGGACCTATAACCGTATTATTTATACCATGCGCTTTAATTCATGGATGGTGTGCATACTACGTATCATGTAAGCGTAACTATATATTAACATATAATAATTCAAGTCCAAATGTATTCGTTTGTAAGAAACTGTATCAAATTTTTCTGGAACCATTACGTACAAGTTATAAAGCTTTGGAAAAAAATAATCTAATTGTCTTTTTGATGGAAAGTATCATGTACACATGTACATGTATACTAATTATCTTTTTATACTCAACTATTCAAGTATTTTTTAAACACGTAATATATTATACTTAATACATTATCATGAATACCATAGTGTGTATTGCTACATAATCATGAATACCATAGTGCTATTGTATACATAATTGTGGACCGATCGGTTCAATATGGAACCTTACCAGTAATTTATGGTTTGGGGTGGATTATGAATCGTCTGGTTCTCATACAGTTGAAGTCTATATAGTTTAAGACTTAAATCTAATAGAAGTTGATTGTATAGGAAATAAAAGATGTGATTTGTTAATGTATAGTTGTAACATAAAATATTAATCCTTGCTATTTCTATACGTGCAACCATTACATTTAAGAATATCTTTCGTAAGTAAAACTTTCTTAAATTATACAGATGTACATATATTATATTTTTAAGACGAAAGATGTATATAGTGCTTATTACTTAAATCTAGAAGTGTGTGATTCAAACAATTTGTTACTATATATATAGTTTCACATCAAATATATATTTTTTGCCAAATGATATTTTCTATACGTGAAAAATACTTTTATATAGATCATTCATAGTTGGAATTTTAAAATTTTGAATAATTCACATATATTCCATATTGTGTTGACATAAATGAGCTTTCGTCAGTTGTATACATTATTCCATAAAATATTGTTGAATGATTGTTATACTGTAAGTATAGATTTGTATAATAAATAATGAATCGTAAGATTTGTATAATAAATACTGCAACCTCTTCTTTTTGATTGATTGCAATAATTGAGAAGTTTTTATTATAATGAAAAGTTCATGTATTGCATGCATGCATCGATTGACCCTTTTTGCAGTAGTTTCTCCAAAATTTAATTTGTGCATCTTTGCTAATATATATACCAAATCTTATAATAAATGTTATTAAGCTACTATACAATTGATCATTTTTTATTCAATTGTATTATTCAGAACATTAGTTAATAGTATGGACAAAAAAAAAATGAACCGAACCAAACTAAACTAACCCAACCAATTCAAATAGATTAAAAACTAAAGTATATGTCGTCTAGACTATTTGATTAATATTTTATCAATCAAATTGGTTTATTTTGGTTCATTTTATGAACCAAGCCGAAGCGAAGTGTTTTTATTTATATTAGTTAAACATGATAATAATATTAAGATTTAATAAATCTAATCATTGCTAAAAGTGGAAGATCACGCGTATTTGGATCCTCTTTCGTCAACTGCTTTGCATCAAGTTGGCTGGCTCCTTATGCTGGCTAAGAGGCTGTAAGTTAGTTTTTTAAAAGTTTCTATTCGAAAATAAAAAAAAACTTAAACGATTAAAAAAAATATTCATTTTACTTTTAAATGAATAAAATAAACACAATTAAAAAAAATGAATTTCATACATTAACATCAAAATCAAAAATCTACTTATTATACTTAATTATATTAGGTTTGAATATAATAATACAAAATTATAGGATTAAATCTTTAGCTTTAAAATTAAATGTGAAGAAAATAATGATTTAATGTCAAATGATGATTTTTTTATGTTCTTATAAATTATATTTTTGTAACTGAAGTAGAACAAAACTATAAAAGGGAAACGAATCGACTGAAATAAACAAACACAAACAAAACCAAATTAAGCTGCACTAAACACAAACCAAACTAAAACCAAAATCGAACACAAATCAAACCTAAGTAAAACTGAACCAAATCAAATTAATTTGGGTTGAGTATAGTCAAGATTCTCTAAGACCAAAATAAACCCAGCCAAACCTATACTGAAGCTATAAATAAACCGAGTGACATGACATCATTTGTCAATACTATATGTTTTAAATATTTATCATAAAAACTCGCCTTGCCCAAAGCGCAGTTATTATCCTATATACATTATTAGGCTATCCAACACCGTAGTTCTGTCTTGAATCCGGATGAGGTTAACTTGTGTCCAAAGAAACTTGTACAAAAAACTCTCAACAGATCGATAACGTGGACAATTCACCGAGGATGCAACACAGTAATCGACACCTCGTCCACCGAAAACTTAGAATCTTTAGACTTATTCATGTATCTTTCTGCAGGTTTCACCAAGAGAGGGAGAGTCACGAAAGCAGCTTCTGTAGGGTTAGGAATCGCAAAAGTACCGTCTCTTGCAAGCCAAACTATTACAGAGTTCATGGTTGGTCTCTTTGCTGCATTCTCTTGAACACACAACAAACCAATCTGAATCAACTTTACGATCTCGTTTATGGGATGCTCGCTTAAGTAAGGGTCGATTATACTCTGAGGCTCTCCTTCGACCCATCTCTTCCATGCCTGAATCAAAAGAAAATAATTCTTACCCTTATGTTTACAAAAGGTGTAAAGATAAACAAGAGAGAAAATGTGATCCTTACAAAAGCTGGAAGTCCCTCTGCTTCGAAGTTCTTGTTTCTTTCACCACTTATCATCTCCAGAAGCATAACACCGAAGCTGTAAACATCAGACTTTGCTGAGAATTGTCCGTGTCTCACGTACTCTGGAGCCATATATCCACTGCAAGAACCCAAATCACATTAATGGTGATACTAATTTCAAGAATATATAAACTTTAATGTAAACCAAAAACAGAGGATCTAATTCTAAAACATACCCCCTCCGTTTCATATTAAGTGTGGCTTTAGATAATTTTTTTCGTTACAAAATAAGTGTGGTTTTTGATTTTCAATGCAAAATTTATTTTTCTATTTGTTGAAATATGATTAGGTATATAGGTAATAGTATTTTTATATAGAAAATGTACAAAATTAATTGTATCCTTAATCCGTGTGCAGAAACCTAAAACAACACTTATAATGAAACAGAGAGAATAGCATGTAAGTCTGAAACAGAGCACACTTACTAGGTTCCAACTACTCTGCTGGTCTCTCCTCGAGTTTCGTCCATGTTAAACAACCTGGCCATCCCAAAGTCTGCAACTTTAGGGTTCATCTCAGCGTCTAAGAGAATGTTACTCGCCTTCAAATCTCTATGAATAATCCTCAGCTGAGAATCCTCATGGAGATAAAGAAGCCCTCTTGCAACTCCTTCTATGATTCTACACCTCACATCCCATGTAAGTAGCCAACGTTTGTCTTCATCTAGAGATCCACAAAGAAAAAAATAGTATTTATTTTCAACTAATCTGATAAGAAAATGGTAATAAAAATACATTAGAATCGGTCTTGGGAGCGCTTACCGAAGATAAAGTGATCAAGACTTGAATTAGGGACATGCTCGTAAACAAGAATCTCTTCATCTCCTTCATTACAGAAGCCAAGAAGCTTAACTAGATTCCTATGTTGGAGTCTTGTTAAGAGTAAAACCTCATTCTTAAACTCTAAGTCTCCTTGTCCTGACCCTCCAGCTAATCTCTTTACCGCTATCTCTTGTCCGCTTGGTAAAATCCCCTGAAAACCGGTATGACATTATGTACACATATAAATGTTTTGAAAACATATATTATCAGTGACAAAAAAAAAAATATATTACAAGTTTTATGGAAGTTCTTACCTTGTAGACAGATCCAAATCCACCTTGTCCAAGTTTATTTTCCGCTGAGAACTCATCGGTTGCGATTAAGATCATGCCGAGATCAAATCTTAACATAGATTGACCATCCGAATCAGAGTTTTCTGCACATACATAAAAACATCTTTCCTTCAAAACAAAACTCCAAAACATCTACTCAAAAGCCACGAAAGTAAACTCACTGTTGATACCAGCATAAATCCTCCTCCGCATCTGGCGATAAGCAATCACGAAACCAACAAACACGAAGATGTTAATGACTGTTGGAACGACAGCGACCACAATGCTCCACGGTTGAAAAGTTCCTCCTGAAGAGTCCCCAAGCAGTTAAGTTTCATGCAAGTCAGCCAACTCAGCATAAAAATATTTATTTTAGTACTTCCCCTCTATTTAACGTTTTAGAGGAATATTTTTGTACCAAATTAGATAACGTTTATATAAATTTTGTATTATGAAATTTGTTTATCATTGATGGAATTGTGGACTATAAATAATTAATGATATTTTTGTTTAGAAAACAAAAAAAAAATGTTTTGAAAAGTTCTTATTGTGGGAATACCTTTCTTGGTCTGAGCATCTTCTTGAAAAGGTCGAGGAGGCGCGGAAACTCTTTCTAGGTTATCAAATGCTCCTACGAAAGGGTATAAGTCCCACCTGAAATAGCAACTAGGAACTGCAATCGTGCTCCCGATTCTTCCCCAGTACTCTTCTAGATTATACTTAACAATCTCTCCCAAACAATACTTACAGTCACCTGAAGATAAATCAGGTGTGCATTGCATCAACATATAAACCTCAGGGGAGTCCGTAAACTCTGCACTTGAGACTCCATAGTACTTCAATGCTGAAGACTCATCAGCCTTGGATGCATCCTCGATTGTTCGATTCGCCGTGGCCCTAAACTCTTCGGTGAAACGGGTCAGATTTGTAGAGGGAAGACTCGAGTGAGGAATGTTTTCGAGTGGCTCAAGCTTTAGTTTTCCATACGTGGGGAGATTTGAGTAACGTACTAGACAAGAAACGTTTGCATCGTTTTCAGCTTCCCAGTGATACGCTTCAGCTTTGCCTTGGCACTGTGTCAACAGGTTCCTACTTACTCTATCGACGCAGCGACGACAATCCTGATCCTCGTAGTGTTTTCGGCAGAGAGCGAGAGCGTAAACTCCGCCTAGCGAAGCGTTGTAGAAACCGCGTTGTGCGATAACGTTTGAGGCAAGAGAAGGCAAGAGAGTCTTGAGGTCGTCGCCAAAGGTTGTGTTTGGAGAGAAGGTTTCGTCGCCGCAGAGGAAGTTAGTGTGAACGCCATTGATGGTCAAGAGAAAGATGAGGAGCTGAATGAGAACTGACTTTTCCATCTATGTAAACAATTCACGTACGATTATTAAAACATTTAGTTTGGCTTTAAATAAAGAGATGTTGATTTGTAAATTTTCTTTGAAATTAAACAAAGAGTAGATGAAGGAATAGACGTTTCTACTGTCATATCGTTTTCATCAGTGGAAAAAAAAACTTTTTAGAAATACTGACTTTTTTGTGTAGATACGTAAAGAGCAAGGAAGAGACTTTTCTCTACTGCGACGTAAGGGACACGTCGAAACACCTCAGGGAAATGAAGTGTATGAACAGAGATAGAGTCAAGGGCCTACGTGATTCAGTGATTCTTTCTTTCTTTCTTTTTTATGATTCAGTGATTCATATATGGTCAAATGATGAGAAGGCAATGGAAGTCAAATCAAAAGACTGATTTATTAGAAATCTTCATATTGCAATTGCTTGTAAGATTGGAACAATTCGAATCATCATACAATGAAACTGAAAATAAATGGTAAGAAAGGAATATAATATTCTGAATATATTTCACAAGAAAACTAATGAATAGATTGTGAGGTCAAAATGTATGGTATTGTTATTATCATTAACTGTATTCATGATGAAAACTTTCAAATTAATAATATGACTATTTTTTCCCATATTTATTGGGTTTGACTGGTTGTTATCACATAAATAGCAAAATAAGAATATAACAAAATAATTAATAATAAAACTAACTGAATACATTCTCTACTGAAAATGAGTTTTCGAAAACTATTAGTCGTGTTTTTTTTACGATGTATAAAGTGAAAATGAGATGAATATCATTTATATTTTCTACTTGTGTTACCCTTTTGTTATTTGAAATATCTATAATCGGATGTCGTCAATTCAATATCTAAGGTGATACATATATAATTTTTTGATGAAATGTTAAATTTATTAAGCATCAGCAAAAAAAAAAAGTTATGTACAAAGGGAATAAATTTTTTTCTAAGGCCTAAGTATGTGTTCAAACCGGTATTGCATCATTCCTCGAAGACGAAGTTTAGCTGAGTAGTTTACTGACGAAACACGATTTCTCATTGTCTTTCCAATAACTTTGGCCAACTGACCGACTTGACGAGACTTTTTAAGATGCCTTCTAGTGTTTCTCTCGAATTATGTATACTGTAGTCTGTATAAAGTAAAAATGAGATGAATATTATTTTTTGTCCTCGTGTAACCTTTTTGTAATTTGAAATATCTATAATCGGATGTAGTCAGTTCAATATCTATGTCGATTTTTGTGTTTGAGTTTGTTATCTGTTTTCACATTATTTAAATATTTTTATAACAACTAAGTTAAATGAAGTATTGAAGTTTCAAAAAAAAAAAGTTTCAGCATTTATAACTATCTTAAATCATAGGAGTCTAATATAAACCGATTGGTATTAAAAATTTCACATAAAGGAACTGAACTAAGTAACCAAAAATCCAAATTAGAACACATTATTTTGATTAAAATATAGACAAGATAAATTTAATTTGATATAATTTGAAGGGAAGATAATTGTTGACATTAAAGATAAGAAGACTGAGACTTGGAGAATCAAAGAGAAGAAAGGATCAGAAACATGTTCTGTTTCTGAGACAAAGGAACAAAGAGATGTAGACATGAAGACAGTGGGTCTAGAGCTAGAGAAGATGCCAAAGGCTGAGACAAGCTTTACTAAGAATGAGTTAGGGCCACAAGACACAAACGTAAAGCCCACACAGAAGAATAAGGAAGCAACGGTCACATTGTGTAATGAAACTAAAAGAGAAGTAAAAGACAAAGAAAGTGGTCGCTTTGGTCATAATGCTCTTAAGTGCTATAGACGCTTTGACATATCTTACCAGAGTGAAGAACTACCCTCAGCCATGGCTGCAATGCAAGTTACAAATGGTCCTTCTTCTGGTCAACAATCTTATCATGGCACTGAGTGGTACCCTGACACTGCTGCAACGGCTCATATCACCAACTCTCAACAGAACCTCCAGACTGCTCAATCTTATCATGGCCATGATTCTGTAATGGTGGCTGATGGCAACTTCCTACCAATAACTCACATTGGATCAGTGCCTCTGCAAACCAATTCCGGTTTCTCAGGTATTATCTCTCTGAAAGATGTATTAGTTTGTCCGAATATAGATAAATATCTACTGTCTGTTTCAAAGCTCACTGATGATTATCCTTGTGAGTTTACTTTTGACTGTGATGGTGTATATGTTAAGGACAAGCTAACCAAGCAAATCCTGACTCAAGGAACCAGACTTAAGGATCTTTATGTTCTGGATAACTCGATGTTCTCTGCCTTCTATACAGCAAGACAAACAGCTGCAAGCGCAGATGTCTGGCACAGAAGATTGGGTCATCCGAGCTCAGAGATTCTTCAAAAACTGTCTTCAAGTCTATCTATTAGCATCAATAAAAGCTTTACCAAGATCTGTGACTCATGTCAACTTGACAAAAGTGCTAGATTACCTTTTCCTAGTTCTGTTTCTGTATCTAGTAAACCTCTTGAAAGGATAAGCTGTGATCTATGGGGTCCATCTCCTGTAGTCTCTGTTCAAGGTTTCAAATATTATGTTCTTCATTGATCATTTCTCAAGATATTGTTGGTTTTATCCTCTGAGACAGAAGTCTGATTTTCCACATATATTTAACATGTGGCAAGCTCTGGTGGAAAAACAACTTGATCAGAAGATACTGATGTTTCAATGTGATGGAGGAGGTGAATTCACAAGCCACAGATTCGTCACTCACCTAGCCAATCAAGGAATCAAACAGCTGATTTCTTTCCCTCATACCCCTCAACAAAACGGTATGGCAGAGAGAAAACATAGACATATCACTGAGCTTGGACTCTCTATGCTCTTTGATGGAAAGGTTCCTCAACAATACTGGGTGGAAGCCTTCTTTACCTCTTCTTTTCTTGGAAATCTTCTCCCTTCTTCATCCCTAACCGAAAACAAAAGCCCATATGAAGTTCTTTACAAAAGAAAACCAGAGTATTCTGCTCTAAGATCCTTTGGAAGTGCTTGTTATCCTTCTCTCAGACCTTAATCCTCAAACAAACTAGATCCAAAATCATTGCAGTGTGTATTTGTTGGATACAATGAGAAGTATAAAGGGTACAGATGCCTTTATCCCCCTACAGGAAGAGTCTACATCAATCGTCATGTCTTGTTTGATGAACACAAGTTCCCTTTTACCACTACCTATGCTCATCTTCATCAGCAAGCAACTCCTCTTCTCTCTGCTTGGCACCAAAGCTTTCTTCATAAGCCACCACTCTCTGAAAACCAACCTTCCTCACCAAATAGCTCTGCATCAGTTCCTGCTACGGTTTCAGAACCCATAAGAGTTGTCTCCACTAGCAATATTAACTCTGCTACTGAAAATCCCAGAGCAACATTTCATTTTGGTACTCTCCCTTCTGCGAACCTATCTAATCCCTTACCAGTTTTATTACCTTCTCCTGAATCCTCAAGCCCCTCAGTTTCTGAATCGATAAAACCATCATCGCCTCTGGTGACTTCAAGCTCTCCAACTACGGTGCAGTTTGGTACACTAACACCTGTGACTTTGCAAGGATCAGCGACATCAAATGAAGCTTCAAGTACTTCACCAACTTCAGTTCAAGGTCACAGTCATAATCTCACTACAAGGTTACCTGAAAATGCGGCCTCAGCACCTATATCTACACAGCCACATCATCCAATGATCACAAGATCTAAGGCTGGTATAACAAAACCAAACCCTCGATATTTTCTCTTCCATGTGACCTCAACACTTACTGAACCAAAGACAGTAGCAGCTGCTCTAAAACACCCTTGTTGGACTGGAGCAATGACTGAGGAAATGGTCTCCTTCGATGAAACAGATACGTTTACTCTGGTTCCATATCAACCTGATATGCATATACTTGGATGCAGATGGATTTTCAGGATCAAATTAAACGCTGATGGTACAGTGAAGTGTCTCAGATCACGGCTGGTAGTCAAAGGCTACGATCAAGAGGAAGGAATTGATTATTTGGATACGTACAGCCCAGTGGTTAAGTCTCCCACAATCCGAGCTATTCTTCACCTTGCAACAGTCAACAACTGGGACATCAGACAACTAGACGTCAAACATGCCTTTCTCTATGGTGATCTGACAGAGACTGTGTACATGCATCAACCTCCAGGCTTCATCAACAAAGAGAAACCGGGTTATGTCTGCAAGCTAAATAAGGCAATCTATGGGCTTAAACAAGCTCTACGAGCCTGGTTCAACAGATTCAGTGATTTTCTCCTTAACTTTGGCTTCAAATGTAGTATCAGAGATCCTTCTTTATTCATCTATAGACGGAATGGAGACATTATCCTCTTACTTCTATACGTCGATGATATAGCTTTAACGGGAAGCAACAAGAATGTCATCAGCCATCTCCTTGAAGCTCTGAACAAGGAATTCAAAATGAAGGATCTGGGGCAGTTTCACTACTTTCTTGGACTACAAGCTCACTTTCATTCGGAAGGTTTGTTTCTCAACCAAGAGAAATATGCTGAACATCTTCTTCAAATATCAGGAATGTCACAATGCACTCCGGTAGCAACTCCTTTACCTCTTCAGCTCAACAGAGTACCAGATGCATCAGCGATGTTCCCTCAGCCAACTTACTTCAGAAGTCTAGCAGGCAAGCTACAATACTTGACTCTGACAAGACCAGACCTTCAATTTGCAGTTAACTACGTATGCCAGAAGATGCATGCTCCTACTGAAACAGATTTTCTCCTCCTAAAGAGAGTACTGAGATATCTCCGAGGAACAACAAAGTTTGGAATCTCATTCAACTCCAACACTGATTCAGTTATAAGGGCATATAGTGACAGTGATTGGGGTGGTTGTCCTGATACAAGAAGATCTACTGGTGGCTTCTGTACTTTTTTGGGTTCAAACATTATTTCATGGTCAGCTCAGAAGCAACAGTCTGTGTCTAGAAGTTCTACTGAAGCTGAATACAAAACACTTTCAGACACGGCTGCAGAGATAGTATGGTTGATTAATCTCATGGAGGAGATTGAAATTCCTCAAGCTATACCTCCAGAACTCATCTGTGACAATCTGTCCGCAGTTTACTTGTCAGCTACTCCGGCAATGCATAAAAGATCAAAACACTTTGAAGTTGATTTTCACTTTGTGCGAGAAAAGGTGGCTCTAGGCAAACTGATTGTGCATCATATTCCTTCGGTTCAAATGCTAGCGGATATATTTACAAAGTCTTTAGCCACAAGAAGCTTCCAAGAACTACGTTTCAAACTTTTTTTTTTTTTTTTCACACAAAGTTTGCGGGGGGATGTTGACATTAAAGATAAGAAGACTGAGACTTGGAGAATCAAAGAGAAGAAAGGATCAGAAACATGTTCTGTTTCTGAGACAGAGGAACAAAGAGATGTAGACATGAAGACAGTGGGCCTAGAGCTAGAGAAGATGCCAAAGGCTGAGACAAGCTTTACTAAGAATGAGTTAGGGCCACAAGACACAAACGTAAAGCCCACACAGAAGAATATGGAAGCAACGGTCACATTGTGTAATGAAACCAAAAGAGAAGTAAAAGACAAAGGAAGTGGTCCTGGATCGTACGGACAACGAGAACCAATTACATTGAAGAACAAGTTCCAGCTGTTGGAATCCAAAGCTGAGACAAAGACCTAAGAGACAGCAAGGCATTCTACTAGGATTTTAACATTTGAGTATAAATATCTCTATTACATTGTAATGAACCTTTAAGCAAGAAATAAAATGAAAAGCTTCAGTTTACTCTTGTTCTCTCTTAAGATCTAGAATCTGTCTTTGCTTTTAATAATAACTACTTTTTTGGGACAAAGGGAAGATAATAGCTATCCAACCTATACTAAAAGAAAGATATCCTCAAATTCTAGCTATGCCACGTTGGTTAAGAAAATCAACCTATCAGGAACTTCCAAATCGCCATGTCATCTCTTTGTTACTTGAAACAGGTTTTAAACGGGTCGGTCAATTCACGTGAGCCCAAAATATTAAAAGGAGCCCAAACCTCCTTCCAAGCACTGTCCAAGTTGTCTCTGTCTCTTCAACTTCACGATAGCCTCTGCAATCCAACGTTTCTGTTACTCTCACTCATTCAATTTTGTACTTTAAACTATCTTAATAATAAGAGATATTACCCCATCAAAGCTTTTCACTTCCCCTTCTTTCTGTTCTTATATAAACTAATAAACCCTACATCAAAAAAAAAAAAACCCTACATCAAAGCTTTCATTGAGGATCTGAGACCTCCATACAACCAAATGAAGATATGGCTATGAAATCGACTTATATCTCCAGCAAGTCTCCGGTATGAATGTTTCTTTCCCAATTTTGTTTCATGGATTATAGAGAAATCTCATTAATCACTCACTGGTTTCTTTTCCAGCAGGACACTGTGATGCAAGGTTTCATCTAATCGTGCTCCTGAACTAGGATTCACTTATAGTTCAGGAACTTTTTTGCTATGAAAAGCAAAGAGATCTATCGAGTTGCTGATCTCAGTTTGGCCATTTGCTTCACGCACAGCTATGTCCTCTACGATCTTGACCACGTGTGCCTCCCTATTGACGCAGACAGGTTTAGGTTCAACTTACATGAGGTTTTGAAGCCAACTATGGACTCAGGGGTGACCTCTATTGTAAGCTGTTACAACTTTAAAATCATATTCAATTTGATTGCTTATCTGTGTAGTTATAGACATTTGAAGGTCCCATTTAACTGCAACTTCCCAACCATTGATATAGATGTCGTCGGCCACATGAAGCTGCTAAATGAACAGATGCTCATTCAACGCCCGGTCCTTCACGAAGTGGAAATAGCAACCACACAGCGTGTCTTGATCCATTTCCAAACTAAGTAGTATATTGTCTTCAACTATTTCACATTCTCTGTATAAGATAGTAAAGTTTCTAGCTATGAGTCTATGAAGTATATTTGATGTTCTAATCATGGTTACTTTCCATACTCATGGTTCTGTTTATATTTGTATGGTTAGTAATCTGTATAGAATAGCTAAGTTTCTAGAATCGTTACTTTGACGTTCGTCTTCCGTATGTTTACAGACTCTTCAACTTCTACACAAATATCTCAATGTAATTTAGGCCCACTTATCTTTCTCTTTTTTCTTTTGTGTTTGATCTTCTACATAGGTTCTTTGTTTTATTTTTTACTTTCAGTGTTGCCCTGGTTTAAAAGCTTTCTGTTTGTACAAGTTTGAGTCAAAACTCATACAACTTATATATGACTTTTCCTGGAACACCCACCGTATTTCTACAGGTAAAATTGTGCTGATTACTTTGCAATTTTATCATATAAGTTTTTTTCGAAAATTCCAGCTCTGATTATACAATGTGCATTTCTAATCGAAGCGTTCATTAGGCCCTTTTTGATCTATAATTAAAAGGTTTGGCAACAGTGGAGAGAGATCCTTCGTGTCAGCCCATTACGAAGACGGATTTTGATATCGAGAGAAGAAGCGTTACTAAAGAGGCTATCATGGAGTTAATATCTAGGGAGATAACTGAGTACCATACTCAGCTGCTAATGAATTCAAGTTTTATCTATCAAAAGTCTTAATATAATACTTGTGTTTGCATCTCTGAGAAAGCATTGTGTTACACCCAATCGCTAACATTGTCAGTGTTGTGCATTGTTGTTAATCAATTTAGGAGACAGTTGCGCATCTTGAAGAAAATAGCGAAAAAAACGGGCCATGTGGCACCCTTAGAAAAGAAACATGCCTCTTCCCATGTAAATCTGTATATTCTTTTTTTCTTTGAGTGATTATTTGTTTTCACATGATCTTATTTCATTTATCTCCTCTCTTACTGACCGGGTAATATGCATTGTTAGCTTAGTTGTATATGTACATTGACATAATCAGAGCCTCATCTACAACCATCTTGTGTTGAACACTAATTTCTTTGAGCCTCATGTCAGCTTAATTTATATTATGTATTTTTATATTTTGGAACTGAAAAAATGTATCTTTACATTTGTTTTGCTCTATGGACATTGGACTGTACGAGAATCAACTCCAAATTGCATAAGTTACTGGTTGGTTGGGTGGATAACCTTTTGGCTTCTTCTTTGTAAATAATATGTATGGAGCAAGAAAGGGTTGGTGTTGATTCCATCAGTCATCTTGAAATCAGCTGGAGACTGATCTGCGGCAATGTTAATTCTCTTGAAAACCCAATGTTGATGTCTAGGCGGTGGCTCTTTAAATGTAAATGACTTTGCAGTTCATAATCTGTAACTTTATATCATAGAGATTTTTCACTTACATTCTGAAAATTGGTACTGTAAGATAAGCAACGAACTCATTGCTACTTCTCTTTCCCTTAAGTATGCACCAGCAATTTATGTCTTGGTAGGATAAAATGAAATTTGTAAGTTTGAAAATGTTACAGTGTCCATGTGTTTTAAAAATACGCACTGCAAAGTCCCTAAGCTACTTATCATCTCTCCACTCCACTGCTCTCTTTACCAGACCAAATCATCGAGAACACTCCAGAAACTCCAAACCTCTTCCTTTAATTTCATCAGTTTCCCTTTAATATTTTTCTTTTGTGGTTGATTCTTTGTGAGGGTTCTTTTTTTCACTTAAACTTCATGCTTATGATTTTAAAATTAATTGTCACTACAATTAATCTCTTTAGTGTTATTCATATAATATAGTTGTTATTCATATTAAAAACACATTACTTTTTTCATTATTTTTTTACATATAAAAATAACTCACTCAATATTGTAAATTTAAATATTTATGTTCAAGGAACTGCAAATCATAAGTAATCGGAAATATGAAATTGTCGTGGTGACAAACATTATTCGTTAAATATATAAAGATCAAAGAAATCAACTTTTAAAAATGAAATACATTATGATTAATACATCTTATTTACAGGAAAGTAAATCATTGTCGACACAGTTTTACTTTGACCACACAATAAAAATCATCAAAAGCTTCTAAAGCAGGATAAGAGTAACTTTAATACATGAGCTTGAGCTAAAAACACACCAATACAACTCAAATGATGATTATCAAGAAAACCTAACAAAAAGCAACATTTAGCCCTCTTCCAAACATGTTATTCTAACAAAACTTAAAAAACACAGATTTATTATAGTTTAGAAAGGCCAAAATAAAGCTAGAAGCAACATTTCAACAACCAAAATCAGTGCATGTCATCTCCTCCCTTTTATACTATAAGTTAGATGTTAAAAAAATTGCAAATCTGTCAAATTTAAAAATCAATTATCCGCGCATAGCGCGGAAAACGACCTAGTTTACACTAATAACCGAATTACACCGAACGGAAAGAACTTTTAAATTTTTTTTTTTTGTAACTGACCAAACGTAAATAAATTGGTGACAAAATATTACCAAACTGAACCGAACTCTCATATATCTTAAGCTATCCAACACCGTTATTACGTCTTCGAATGCTGATGAGGTTAACTTGTCTCGAAGAACTATATAACCTCGCAAGGGATAGTTAAAGTTGAAGATTCACCGAGGATACAACACACTAATTGAAACCTCGTCCACTGAAAACTTAGAATCTTTGTCTTTAGACTTATTCATGGATCTTTTCACCGAGAGAGGGAGAGTGACAAAAGCAGCTTCTGTAGGTTTAGGAATGGTAAAAGTACCGTCTCTTGCAAGCCAAATTATTACAGAATTCATGGTTGGTCTATTTGCTGCATTCTCTTGAACACACAACAAACCAATCTGAATCAACTTTATGATCTCGTTTATCGGATGTTCTCTTAAGTGAGTATCGATTATACTCTCAGGCTCTCCTTCGACCCATCTCTTCCATGCCTGAACCAAATAAAATGTTGTTATACGTTTCGTTACATAAACTGAGAAGTTAAATAAACAATGCAATCAATGAGCTTACGAAAGCAGGAAGTCCTTCTACTTCAAAGTTCTTGTTTCTTTCACCACATATCATCTCTAAAAGCATAACACCGAAGCTGTAAACATCAGATTTTGCTGAGAATTGCCCGTGTCTCACGTACTCTGGAGCCATATATCCGCTGCAAGAACCAAAATTACATCAATTGTGATGATTATTACAATAATCTATTTCTACTCACAAAGATTCTGATTAAAAAGACAGCGTCACTGCCTAAAACAAAACATACTTACTAGGTTCCAACTACTCTGCTTGTCTCTCCTCGAGTCTCATCCATGTTAAACAACCTGGCCATCCCAAAGTCTGCGACTTTAGGGTTCATATCCGCGTCTAAAAGGATATTGCTAGCCTTTAAATCTCTACGAATAATCCTCAGCTGAGAATCCTCGTGGAGATAAAGAAGCCCTCTTGCAACTCCTTCTATGATTCTACACCTCACATCCCAAGTAAGTAGTCGACGATTGTCTTCATCTACATATTTTCTCAAGAGAAAACGTTTTTTAAGTTACTTGATAAAAGTTGTTACAAAAAAAAAAAAAAAAAAGTTACTTGATAAAAGTATATTGAGACGAAAAATGTATCGGTCTTTGGAAGGCTTACCAAATATAAAGTGATCAAGACTTGAATTAGGGACAAGCTCGTAGACAAGAATCTCTTCACCTCCTTCATTACAGTATCCAAGGAGCTTAACTAGATTCCTATGTTGGAGTCTTGTCAAAAGTAAAACTTCATTCCTAAACTCTAAATCTCCTTGTCCTGAACCTCTAGCTAACCTTTTTACAGCTATCTCTTTCCCGCACGGTAAAATACCCTGAAAACGATTCACACTCAGTAAGATCATCACTGACCCATCTAAATATACTGATAAGACTTTTTTCAAGTGGTCTTACCTTGTAGACCGATCCAAATCCACCTTGACCAAGCTTATTTTCTAGCGAGAACTCATTGGTTGCGATCAAGATCATGTCAAGATTAAATCTTATCATAGATTGACCATCAAAACCAGAACTATCTGCACATATATATAGAAACTTTTTTCCTTCAAGAAAAAGCTTCAAACATTTACTAAAAACAACTGAGAACTACACTTTTAAAAAAATATATATATTTAGAGGTTATGAGCCACATGGAACTACACTCACCGTTGATTTGTGCACGAAACCTCCTCTGCATCCGGCGATAAGCAAGAAAAAAAGCAACAAACACGACAAGATATATGACCAGGGGAATAACAATAACCACAACACTCCACGGTTGAAAAATTCTTCCTAATTAAAGACCCCCAAAACAGTCATGTCAGTTCAAGATTTTAGCAAAAAGATAATGAAATATATTTGTAGTACCTCTCTTGACCGGAGAATCTTCTAGATGTTGATGATGTCCAGGAGGCGCTGCAACTCTCTCTAGTTCATCGAAAGCCCCAGCAAAAGAGTAATCATCCCATCTAAAATAACAACTAGGACGTGCAACCGTTCCCCCTTTTCTTTTCTGGTTCTCTTCTTGATTATAAGGCAACACTCTCTTTTAGACAATGGTAACAGTCGGCGGAAGATAGATCAGGTGTGCACTGCATCAACATATAGACCTCAGGAATATCTGTGAACTCCGCACTTGAGACTCCATAGTACTTCAACACCGAAGATTCATCAGCCTTGGATGCAACCTCGAGTGTTTGGTTAGCCCTGGCGCTGAACTCTTGGCTGATTCGAGTCACGTTCAAAGAGGGGAGAACATTTGAGTGAGGAATATTCAACAAGGGCTCAAGCTTTAGCTTTCCAAATGTAGGGATATTTGAGTAACGTACTAGACAAGAAACGTTTTCAAAGGTTTCGGAATCCCAGTGATACGCTTCTGTTTTGCCTTGGCACTGTGTTAAGAGATTCCTACTTGCTCTATCGACGCAGCGCCTACAGTCTTGAGCTCCATAGTGTTTTCGACAAAGGGAAAGAGCGTAAACTCGGCCTAGCGAAGCGTTGTAGAAACCGCCTTCTGTGATAACCTTTGAAGCAAGAGAAGGCAAGAGAGCTTCGAGGTTTTGGTCGTAGGTTGTGTTTGGGGAGAAGTTTTCATCGCCGCAGACGTAGGTTGTGGTGTGAACGCCGTTGATGGTTAGGAGAAGAAAGAAGCAAAGATAACAACAATAGAGACGAAGGAGAAGTAAATTTTCCATCTATATAAACATTTGACGTTCTTATTATTAAAACCTTTAGTTTGGCTTTATATATATAAAAAAATGGATTCGTAATCTACTTTCATCTCATCATATCGTTTTCATCAGTGAGAAAACCTTATATAAAAACTCTGACTTTTTACTGTGACAAAACGAGGAAGGAAGAGATTTTTCTCTATAGTAACCTAAACCGTACGTGGAAACTTCGACGTCTGCTCAAAACTTCAACGTCTGCTCGAAACTTCAACATGGCAAATAACGACGTTGTTTCCGTTTTCTATTATGTTACGTGTTGGTCAGGTAAAGAAAATTGGTACCCTCCGGTCTTCACGCGCCACACAATCATAAGAATCAAATGAAAAGACTACTAGAGGTCTCAAAACTGATTAGAAAATAAAAACAGAACATAGTCCCATTCAGACTATCTCAATAATCGTACAAGGAAATTTCCTCAATGCAACAAGACTGAGGCTTAATCTCCTTTTACAAACAAGTTCAACGAAAAGAGATGATAAGAAAATAAAGAAGAGTAACCACAATAATAGAGATTCACACATAACATAAAACCAAACTCTTCAATTCAAAAACAAATGTTAAACCAAAGCTTAATGAGAGTAATCTTTCCGCGCAAAGAACGGACCAATCTTTAGTATTATATAAAACAAGCATTAAAATAACAAAACTCCTCTTTGATTGCCTCTGACATCTCGTGGTGAAACTAATGTTGTAAATGCTGAGTCACTTTTAGAGAATCTATATTATTAAAGTTGAAGGACACATTGAAATTGTTTGGCAATATGAATAGTAGTTAAAAAATAGTACTGTTTGGAAACATGGATAGCAGTGTATTAGAAAAAAAAAATTGGCTTATGCTACCAAAAAAATTGGAAGTCTATTACATTATATTAAAAAGTAATAGGTCTATGTTACTTGATATATATATTCAAATTAAAATAATAATTTAAAATTGATTTATATCCAAAATTCATTCAAAAATATACATATATTCAAAATTTGATTTTTACTAACATATTTTCCAATAACTATTATAAAAATGTTTCCAATATATATAAGAAAAATACAATACACAGCCCAATTTCAAACACCAACTTAAATTATGGTTTTTATATTTCACATTAAATTTTAAAATATAATATATGTGATTATTTATATGATTGTACGTATAAAATATTATTAATCATAAGAAAAATGATTTGATGATACATATAAAATATGATTAATTATAAGATAACACATATTTTGTAACCTATGATGACACATATAGGATATATATATAATAGTGATTAGGGGTGGGCGTTCGGGTTCGTTTTCGGGTCTTTTTGAAATTTCGTGTTCAGTTCAGATCTTTGAGGATTTAGTTCGGATTTGGATAACGAATTTAAATAGGTTTGGTTCAAATATTTGGATAGAGAATTAATAATTATATAATTATTTTTGGAGTTTTGGGTATATTTTAACTATTTAAGATATTTACGTTTGATTATTTGTATATATTTTCAAGCATTTAAGCGAACTTAAAAGTATCATATATATTCTGGATGTTTTTATATATATTAAATCTAAAATAATTAATATATACAAGTATATAAATGTATTTTGGATACCCAAAATACTTCGGTTCGAATCGGATTAGGTTTCAGTTCTTCAAATACCAAAATTTTGAATAATTTGGATATTTAATCAATTTCGGTTCAGATTTAGTACTATATATTCAGATTGGGATCGGTTCGATTATTCGAATTCGAATTGTTTGCTCAATCCTAAATAGTGACATAAAAATCAAATAGCATCATATTTTTTTAAAAAATACATCCGCACGGGCGTACGGGTCAAAATCTAGTTGGTTCTTAAATTTCATCATCTTGTGGTATCCTATTTTGAACATATGAATATTTCTTTCACGATGTTGCAAAATTTGCTACACAAAATAAATATCACATTAAGTTTTTATTTCCCCAAAAATTGAGAAAAGAAGGAAGAGGAAACTTACAGCCAGGGATCGTCTCCAACAAGCATCATTATCTTTGAAAGTTAGTTTCCATTAACTTTTCATATGCAGCTGTCTGTGATATTAAAGAGTTTTTCTAGTTCAACAATCATGTGATTGTATCCATCAAAAACAGTTAAATCCACAGATCTAACAACACCTTCTATGTGAACCTAATCAATAAACATATAATGTGTTTGTGAACTAAATATAGCCGTCTCAATCTGTTAAAGTTATACATGTTTCTTATCAATATTATATCTATTGTATTAGAATAAAACCGTGAGTGCAACCATATATAAAATCAAATATTTTCTTAAACCGAACATGGTTAGTTTTACGAAATCCTATGTCTTATAATGTTCTAATAATAATAAATAATTTGAGAATTGGGTAAGAAGTAAAGAATAAGTAGATGAATGATCTTTTCATACCTTAATACTACTTGTATTAGAACTGATTTCATTCCTTTGGAATTCTGTTGCTGATGTCACTGCTTGAATTTGATCAAGATTTTCTTCTTCAAGGATTTCAGAAATTTTAGTCTTTTGGTATGAGTCGAGTGCTTGCAAAACATCTCTTGCTTTGGTGGAAGTCGTTAGATCAACTCCAAACAATCTGAATCTATCATATGCATTGGTGGTTAAATTTTCTTTTGGTGACTGGACAATTTGTTTATTGCAGTTTGGTCTGGACATAACAGAACCTGCATAGCTCACTTGCAAGCCAGATGAAAATTTTGAATCATTAGTTTCATTATGATAACTAACTTGAGGAAGACTCTTCGAAGATTTTATGCTTGATTCTCCAATTTCTTGGCTTTGAGTCAACCTATGAATCATCATATTTGAACTTATATATAGAAATATGATGACAATTAAACCAAAAAGAAACATAACTTATTAAAAATATTCTCTTACCAAATTCATTTATTTCACATTGGCGTTTGCATATTTAAAAAACGGACTTTTGAGAATGATTGATGAAGGTATTAAATGCTTGATTTCCCATGGAAAAACCTTATTAGGTCTAAGGATCGTTGCAGTTTCATCCCACTGTACCTATAAAAATAAAATCATGGATTTTACTTATTGTTCTTTTGAAATCATATTCTAGAATAATATTAAAAAATTAGTTAGAAGTAACTTTTACTAGTAGGCTTTGCCATTCTGAATCCTTCCAATGAATAGAAAATCTTCCACTTTTACTATTGTCCCAGAATATCTTTGCGGTAAAAAATTTTTTTGTAAGTAAACATATTTAGAATTATGTAAACATTATATGAGTGTCAAAAATTTACGTTATTTCATTAAAATCATATCCTTCAAACTTCATAATAAATCTTGATCCTATATTGAACTTCGTATTCACTGCATCTATGAATTTGTCGCAGTTGACAATAAATTGGCTCGACCTAGTATCATCATATCAAGAATAAATTAAATATGCTTAAATAAAGTATTCTCATGATGTTTAAGTAGAGTAACAAAGTATTTTTTCCTTACTTTGGCTTATAAAACACATCGAAGATACATTTGGTTTTAATATCATTCAACGCAGTAGCAATTAAGCCATGGTGCATACTTTCTTTTGAAATTGTTAATGATGATATTTTGCTTTGTTGAGGAGCTGCCTTTCTCATTCCAACTCGTGATTCCTCATTCTTTCCTCTAGAATTAAAAAATACTTAAAATACAAAAAGATTAAGAAACAAAGGAGATGTAAAATGAAAAAAAAATGTATATACCTAAGGAATATAAAATAGTCTCCAACGGTCAAACTTTTTTCTTTTGCAAACTCATTCTAACCAGATGTGAAAAGATGTCTTTGTAGTGATCTTGTTGATAATTTATAGATAAATAAAGATTAGTAGTCACTACCTAACAATTTTGATATAAGAACTTAGCTGCCTTTAAAGGTTTGTGTTTAAGTTTCCAGACATGATCATGGAGATCTTTAGCAATTATCTCTTGACTCGGTTGTAGCTGTGACATATCCTACAAAAAGTTTAATACAAAGCATCATATACAATCTTACAATTTAAGTCAATGATGAATTTGTTTGGTGTAAATATTAAAAGAAAATATCAGTATATTAAATGAAACACCATGTGTGCTTGTATCCGAAGCAGATAACACCTTGGTAAAATAGTTAATGTTTTGTTCGTTGTTGTCATTAGGAATAGGGATTTCAAATTCCTAAATAAATAAATTGATAAAATTATTTAAATATATTAGAAGAGGTATTATTATATATAATTTCTCACTTATAGATGAATATGGTAACAACTAAACTTTTGCATAAACTTCTTCTGAATTGGTCTCCACCTGAAATTATGTATAGAACACTTTTTTTTGTCAACCATGCATAAAACATATTAAAACCATATTATGTACAGTTTTTAACCAATTGATCTCATGAATATTTCCTATAAAAAGAAACATAAAATACCAAAATACATACATTAAGCTTAATACTAACAACATTACAGTGAATTTTTGAAGAAATATCAAAAATTGGTTTTAATTGGCACAAGTCATCATTCGCTGATGCTACAAGCTGATAATGTCATAAAACTGTAAAAAAAGTTTGTATAATAACAAAATATGATAAATAATGTGAATGTATTCATAGAAAACATTTTTCTGCTCTATGTGCCCTTGAGGAAAATAATAAAGTTCTTCTCCAATTTTTTTTTTTGACAAAGGGCATTCAAACAACGATCAAGCACATAACTTCCATAATTGATCGTACAAATATCTATTGGTTCCATCAGTTCCTATATGAATACATAAAATATGGTTATGAGTAAAATATTTCTGATAAATCAAAAGCTAAATTTGAGTTCAGATTTTTTTTCCAGTTATACCTAGAAATTTAGGTTGCGCATTCATAATTTGGTTATTCTCCATCAGCTTTTACCAAATACCGGTCTTGAATTGCAACTTACACACAAATATCACCAAATTCAGAATGGTTGTTAACATGGTATTGTATCTCAAAATTGTATGTTTTAATTATGATTAAAAATACACATATGAGCGTTGTAAGTTTTGCATTAAATTAAAGTTTTATTTGAATTTGCATATAATATTTTTGTGTTCAGGTATTGTTATACGGATTTGTCATTATATTAAAATATATTAAATTCAAAAGAGTATATATATATATATATATCATGATACACAGGTTTGTGTATTTATTTTTCAAGTACAATTACATGATAGATGAAGAATTTAAAATCAAATTTTACAAATTCTATTACAATATAAAATCAGGATTATTCATAAAATAGAACCAAACACCTAGTAATCACAATACTAAAGCAGCATTTCCTCAAAATCTATGCTGCAACGTCATAAAAATAATTGGCCAATCACAACATTTCGTTCTCGGTTTGGGCTTCGTTCCGTTTTCGCCTATGGGCTTAGAATTGGTTTTGAGTTCGGTTGAGGCTTTGTGGTCTACCTAAATCTAGATCTACGGAGGCAAGTCGCGAGTCTCTCCTTCTCTTCCCCATTTCTCTTCGTCTTCTCTTCTGAAGCCATAGCGTCTGTGTTTTGATCATATCATGGGCTTCGTTAGCGTGGTTTGGACCGAGAATTAGGACAGTGTATCCGGTCCGATAAAGTGTATTTTGCCTCTAACCCTAATACGGCTGAAGCGAAGACACGAAGTTCATTTCTCTTCTTCGTGCGACGGCAACGATGAGACGTTTGCGCTTCCTCTCCATATCTAAAACCTTCCAGAGCTATGGCTTCATGTTTTATCCCTCCTCCATGATTACAGAAGGAATCTTCCCCTATAAATAACAACTTCGATTGAACTCATCACTACGATAAAAAAATGTTTGGTTTCATCCAAGGATATTAGCGTGTCTTTGATATTGGTAAGTGATTGTTCTTTTTGCTTTTTCTTTTGTTAATTTATACTTCCCAGTGATTTATTAATTCTTTTTGTCGGTGTAATTCCCTAGCTTGCATTGATCACAGAGATAAACCAAAACATTCTCCAAGGATACACTCGAGAAAGATGAAGAGCCATATGCGTAGGTAGACATTCCAAAGTGTCTGTATGATGCAAGGATCTTAGAGTATGTTCATGAGGCCTGCTTGATTAGTTACTAACACATTCCAAACACTCCAATACTTTCTTCACAGTGGGCTGCTGCATTTTGTCTCTGTCGAAAACCAGAAGAAGAACGTTTGGCAATGGACGTATGTTTATGCATCAAAAAACTAAAGGTCTTTCACGGCTCACTGGACCCCGTAAGCTTGAAGTCTCTCTTCCTCTCTCTGATATTAATCTGACCCTTGGGTTATCATCTTATAAGATTCTCAATTTCTGTTTCGAGTATGTGTATCTTTTTCAAGGTTGTGATTAGTCTTGCGTTGTTAAAGGTCTGATTATATTTACTTATTCTTCTTGCTATTGAGTAGTACTAAATAATAACTTTTTATTTTGTTGTTTTAGTTTCTCTGTGAATGTAACATTGTAATTGTCATCACTTGGTATCAAGGTCAGCGAGAGAGAGAGAGAGAGAGAGAGAGAGAGAGAGAGAGAGAGAGAGAGAGAGAGAGAGAGAGAGAGAGAGAGAGAGAGAGAGAGAGAGAGAGAGAGAGAGAGAGAGAGAGAGAGAGAGAGAGAGAGAGAGAGAGAGAGAGAGAGAGAGAGAGAGAGAGAGAGAGAGAGAGAGAGAGAGAGAGAGAGAGAGAGAGAGAGAGAGAGAGAGAGAGAGAGAGAGAGAGAGAGAGTATCATTGTACTGGATTTAGTTGTTGGAACCATCCACACCCGTGAGAAGATTTCTTGGTACAGTGTAAATGTGGCTTGAGTTTTCAATTGGAAATTTTAATGTCTAGGTGCTGGGTATCGAGGAAGTGTTCGAGCACATGGTGACATATGTGGTTCTCAATGGGGATGGGTGAGCCGATGTTGAACCTAGAGTCAGTACTACTTGATGCTCATCGTTGTTTGAATGAGGTAATATTTGCCATATATACATGTTTTTTTTTGTCAACTTATACATGCTTCTTGATAAGCGTCTAATTATCTATGCACTATATTTGAGAGTATTGGCCAATTATACCTTGGTTGAAGCGAAATTAGGGAACTACCCGAAAGCAAAAAGAACCCGTGAACTCTGTAGCAACTTATGTATGATTTGCCCAAAATATCCTTAAAGCAGAGACACGTAAGCTAGAAAGGTGGGGAGAGATAGATTTGGTTTGATCTTTTATAGTACATTCGTAGCTTTCTAGGGAGATGTAGGTCTCCAGCTATCTTCTTCCTTATCTACCACAAAATTGTAGTTATTTAATAAATTACTCCTCACCTCTCTCACATTTCTCCTCCATGATTGTCGATGTTCTCGGCTTTTTGCTTATAACTTTTCAGCAACTGATCTATTATTCTTTTATCTCTTTGTGTATTAATAATGTTTCTTAAGTAAGCATCTTTTTATCCTGGTATTGTCACAATGATTTCACAATGAATCCTACAACGATGTCTAAATAAATACTTTAATTTCATCATGCTCTTTACCCTCGCATTACCTATCAGTAGCAGTAAGGTCGAAATAAGCAGAAAAGATAATTAATTTTATTTCGAGGATTTAACACAGCTTAAGATTCCGCCGAACCTCTCGCGAAGCAACATATTTCACATATGATAATAACAAAGTTAACTGTTATAATATCTTGGACGTGTAATGTAACATATTATAAAGTTAACTGATAAGATACTTGTTAGGAGGAAACAATGGAATGTTAGATATATTGTGGGTTGGTAGTGGGTTTCTTAATGATTAGGTTTATAATTAGTAGCTTACACATGCTTGAAGATCATTGCATATTTTGAATCATTTTTATGTTAAGAAGTATTACTTGCAAGTTAATCATTGTTAACTGCTATGAATTGACCTTACTTGGTTATTGAATAAATTAGTGTCTACCAAGTAAAGATAGTACTGCAATATATTAGAGACAATATTAATTTCAAAATTAGAGAAAAAGCTGAAACATAAATATTGTAGTAAATGATTTTAACATTGTCTTAAGGGTAATTTTATTATACTTGTAAGCAGTTAACAATAGAATGTTAGATATATGGTATTTTGTTAATGCGTTAATAATAAAATTGACAACCGCACTGCTATCAAGTATTTAACTAGTATCATTAAGATTAATATTTTTTTTTTTGGTAAAAAAGATTAGTATATATATATAGGTAACTATTTACATTGGTGTGATATACATATGAAACAAATATGATAATTGTCCACAAGCTACATGAGGAATCTAAAGATGTCTACTAGCAACAGTTTCTCCAACGACTTGCTAGTTCACAAGATGCATGAAGAATTACACAATGTCTTACAAGAGAGACTTGTTGCTGCGATCATAGGTCCGACAGAGCTGCAAAAATATATAACACTATGATTAGCGGTAACACATTACTTTAACTAAAACTAACACATGTTGTTCATCGATGTTAAATTTCATATAAATCTTCATACCCAATCTTTTATATGTTAACTATAACCTTGTGTGTAGCATCTAACATACTATTTATCAGGTAACGACAACTATTATTTAACATATTACTAACATTTTAAAAAGTGTTAACAAGTTCTATAACAACTAACCAAACATGTATCAACTAATTGAACTGTTTTATAACATTTTACCTACCAATTATTTTTTTGCGGGAACCTCGTATACAGCCTCATCCTCCACTACATCATCCAGACCAGGTCCTTTGGAGAGTGCATAGTATCCTCATTCACATACACATCACCTCACTCTGCAAAATACACACAACTTATTAACGAGGTAATAACCAATATGATATGAAGCGTATACTAGTATTCTTAGAGGTTACTTTCCGAGATAACATTTAATTGGTAACCTTAGCCTCTACTATAGTAACTTGAAAGATAGTTTAATATGGTATCTGAAAAGATTATAAGCAAATCTAGTGATCAGTAACGTATACTATATATCTTAGGCGGAACTCTATGAGATTACATCCACTTTGATAACTATTACTCTACCATATAAACATTACGGATATTTCAACAGGATAATGAAAAAGATTATTATTGACACCTACTGATTCCCTTGGAATTTACGTTTGACATTGCTAACCTCAGCTTCTTCATCTAACTCTCTAGCATGAGTTGGTTTAAAACAGTAACGAACGGAAACAGGAGAGGGTGGTGGGACATCTCGCTCTTTTTCTTTTTTGGGAATCACATCAGCCATATATCGTACTTCTTCTTCACTCTTAGCATGCAGCTAACAAACTCTGTCCAAAACGCTTGTAGAATGAAGGCTTTTCGGCTTGTGATTTGATCTTCCTAAACGCTGTGTTCCACAAAAAGTGTACCTCTTCTAGATCTAGAGCATCGATTATGGATTCAAACCTCTTCTACTTGTGTTCAGTATAAAAAATTTGTCGACAGGTTCTTCCCCGTAAGCAAATATGCGTTTCGGCAACTGCAAATCCTCCATTACACAGACTAATAACATCTCTGAAATCTCTGGAATGAAAATATAAAAAAATTCTTTATGGTTCAGGAAAAAAGAGGAATGAGAGAGCGTGACTTTTCACAAACCAAATAATTACTAAACATTGTAATTGATGGCTCTTCATTTACCCTCGATGTCTTTTTTGATAAAAGTGTTGTGTGTGTAATAGGGGGCTATGATCCTAGTCTCTGACACCTAGTATAAGAGTACATGATAGTGTGGCTGTAGGTCTGTAGGGGTTTTCTCGTATTAAAAAAAGTCTAACAGTGGATGGGGTATTCTCCTAATTTCGACAAAACCTGTGTATATACGACCTAATTTCTCTAAAATTAATTGACGAAAGCCAAGACAAGTGTCTATGTTTGATGAGTCATTAATATGACTGCAAACTGGCACGTGATGTTTTCATATACTGCATGAAATGTTAAAACAATAAGAGAAATCTAGCACTCACTCTTAGTATGCTTTTCCTTTTCAGCAAGGAGAAATTGGACAACTAATGGTTACAAAAATCTACGTTTGTAGTGTTCCAAACATAAATGAGATGCTTGCCTCTCATAAGCGTGTTTTCTTGCTTTATTCGTGTGTGTTTTTTTTTTTCGTGTGTTGTTCCATAACTAAAATGATCTTTTACACAAATTTCTCTTGATTATTTTAATTCTCTTTGATTATTACTCATTCTTGAACTTTTCTTCAGTTTACATGGTCCATCCAAACCGGGAGAAAATGTACCAAGTGCCAAGTCTTATCCGCTGGAAGCAATTGTGAAGGATTGTTGTGAAGTAACAAACAGACGAATCTCCTTCGAGTATGCTATTCTAGGTTTGATACTTTACAACCCGATACATGGTTGTGCCAACATTAAGTGCTGCCCGAAGCTAGAAAAAAAAGCAATTTAAAAACTGTCAACTGTACATAGAGCTTTTGTAGTTTAGTCCTCAGTTGAGGCTCCACAAACTCTTTGTCTTGAAATACAAACCAGCATTATAAAAAAAAGACAATTGTTTTCATTTTTTTTTTTTTGAAGTTTCTTTAAATATACATGTTTTCATTGGTCTCATATGTTACTTAACTCATGGAGATGTTAATGATTTTATATATAAAAAATGCCCGAGGCCAGTGCTTCATTTTTTTCTCACGTAAGCACGGTACTGCAGCGATACAACTCGATATGAGGATCATGTAAAATATTAAATATATATTTTAAAAATCATCATCCCAAATTAAAAAAATTATTGGAGTTCAAGAACAAGCAAGAAAAAATAATTTCTATCTATCTTCATTATATTTATTGTTAGTTGAGAATATTTTGGTTTCATACAATTTAACTGTATTTCTCAAATATAAAACAAATAACTACATTGAGCCAAAAAAAAATTAAAACAATATTATTCACTTGGAAAATACTACAAAATATTAAATTAAAACTGGAAAATTAAATAATTGAAAATTAAAAATATTTAAAACATTTTACATAATCCTAAACAAATATATCTGAGCTTCAAAAGCATAGATTACTTACGCGTCGACAATATCGTCTTTGACAGTAAACAAATTTAAATAATTTAAATAGAATCTGTTAAGCCATATATTTTAGTGTTAATATATACTCCTTCCGTTTTATATAAAATATTATTTTATGTTTAAAGTTTGTTTCATTATAAGTGTTTTTTTTTCAATGCATATATTAATCAAAATTTTCAGCTTTTACCATTATTTTTAACTCATTAATTAATAAAGCAATGTGTTAAATAGGGGCACAACATAAAATTTAATAGATAAACTGAAAAGAAGTGTGAAGCCATTTTTAATTCGTTTTAGCTTCCTCTCTGATTAATTGATGTCATATTGGATTTTGTTTGGTATGGTATTGAAATTGGTTTCAAACCAGAATTTAACTTTAAAATAAAATTACAATTCAAATTCTCTATGTATATAAGCAAAGGAGCTACTTTGTATTTGTGTATTAAGTTTGTTAAATATATGCATATGAATTAAAATAAAGAATATTTTTTATTAAATCCGGTTTACTATGGTTATACTAGACTAGCAATAGTAAAAATATATATTCTGTTAATTAAATTTGGTTTAGTATGGTTACACTACACTAGCAAATGCCTTAACAGAAGCTAAGTCTACAATAACATCAGCATACACAGTACACACACAAATGATCAAGTAATACATGTAATATGGTCCAGATGGTTAATGCTCTCTAAGTTTTTTTATGTAGAAAATATTATAACATTTAAACTGCTGATTTTCGAAAAAAAAATATTAAGTAAGGTTGTAGATTTAAAGGGGGAGGGCCCATTAAATTACTTGGTAATTGGAAACAAAAGTTATAAAAGTTGCAAGTGAAATGAACCATATCTATAGTCCAACCAATTAAACACCATAAGTAAAATTTAATTAATTTTTTTTTTTCATTTTGCTTATCACCTTATATATTTTTCAATAACAAAAATAAAAAAATTTGGATACTGAAATTCAAAATTGGTAAGAAAAAAAACAATGAAAATTTAAAAAATTATAATAATATATCTACTTATTTTTAATAGATTATACTATTTAAATATTAAATAAATATACAAAATATATAATCAAAATTAAATTTTAAACAAAAAATCCGGGCGTAGCCGGGCCGACCCTAGTCTATATAATAATAGATGAGTTGCTGCTCTCTTCTAAAGCTGTATACGTCGACACAATTGAGTTAAGTGGGACCCACAACTATTCAATTCTTCTTTACAATTAAATAAAAATGTATAATTAATTTATCATAATCTCTAATTTTCTATTTCTTATATTTCCTATGTATATCTGAAACGTTGTATTATCTGTAACCGTTCACATTCAAATCTATGGCTTCGAATGTTACGAACTGCCACGCCATGCACCGCAGTTAACAGTAACAAAAATCTCTAAATATACCATATATTTTATACGTTTTTATAACTGTTAAAATCGCACCGCAGTTAAACCGCCTGTCCCGCACTGCTCAAACCGCAGTTACCATTCAGAGCCTATAAATATTTCTCTTCTCTCTGTTCTTTCACATCTATTTTCACGGAGAAAGAGAAAAGACTAAACCTTTTGTGAAATATTTTAATTTTTCAGATCAGATCTTTTTGTTTTCTGTTTTAGTTCTGGTCAAGCGATCTATGCTTGGTCGGATCTTATCTTTCGCTTAGCGAGTTTGTACTTTTTTTGTTGTGTGTTTCGATTCAAACAGAACCGTTCTTCAATGGTTTTTATTTTTCTTCTGTTTGAGTCGAGAAATAAATTTCCAATCTATCAGATTGGATTCTCGGGTAGCTCTCTAAGCATCACTTAACTCCATCTGATCTCTACTCAACTAGGTCGACCGAGTTTGAAGAGGGCAATATCGCGTCTGCTTGCCATCAATCCTGAGTGGGGCGGCGAAGTTCTTCCGATTAACTTCACCGGAGACGTGAACGCTCTCATCACAGCCAGCTGTTGAAGGTTGATGATGAGTGAGGAAGGCGATCAAAGAGAAGCTGCATCCCTTTACAGGTGAAGATTGGTGGTCCGGCAACAAAGCCATGGTAAATCGAGGATCTACTGGCGAAGTCGTTAGCTTTTTCACACCAGGCAGCGGCGCACGGTCAAGAGGATAACTGCATGAACGATGCGTGGCTGTTTCCCTATCACTTGAGGCGGTGGAGGCTTGGAGCGGTATATTGGGCATCCTCCATCTTTGGGCTTAGTAACTTTAATTTCATAGTTTGAAAGTGTGAGATTTGGGCCATTATCATTGCTTGTATAGTCAATAGATTGGATCTCGGAATCACCAACGAAACATATCCCTTATTTTACGCAATCATTCAACTAAAATTGAATAATATACGTGGCTAAATATTATTTTCTATTTGTGAACAACTTTTGATAATAACATTTATTTATTTATTGTTGAAGATGAGATCGTCAGATATGAAGGTGGTTGAGGCGTACTATAAAGCTTTTAAATTTGAGTTCCAAATTTTCTGATCACTTTGGCATTTAAGAAATCTGCTTACTATTTAACACTATAACTAGATTTTGATCCGCGTTTAGAAAGCGCAGGTTTATTTTTTTAATTTAATAATTTTTAATATAAATTTTTATATAAGATAGTTTATAAGTTTGGCCATATTATTCGGAACCGAATAATCTTTTTTTTTTTTTTTTGACAGCAAACATTTACAGACTCATGTAGACTCTGTAAACCAATGTGGTAACTCTGCGTCCATGTGCACGACGAAAGACGGTTGTTGCCGAGCACTACGTGCCAAGCTATCTGCCCGTTTATTTTCCGTCCTAGGAACATGAACAATATCTGAGTTGATGAAGCTTCGTCTGCCCGTTTTTTTTTTCGGAACCGAATAATCAATCCGTACCAAATTGAAAAAATGAAACCAAACTTGAACCAAAATTTATAAATAATCGAGCATATCATATATATCTAGAATCAAGATAAATAGATACCTGAATTTTTAAAATACAAAATATATACCTACAAATATTAATTATATGTAATTTCTAAATAACCAAATATCTTAAATATACTATTTATAAGCTGAAGTATCCAATAAAAACAAATTACTCAAACATTTTTTTCAAATATTAAAAAAAATATCTTAATAAGTCCTCAACATTCAGTCTAATTTTCCACTAAAATGAACCAAAACACCAATAAGTGGTATCCAAAGTCAAACCAGTAAACGCAGTCACCATATATAATCTAGTTTCAATTTAATAAAAATCTATTATTTAAAATCCTTTAAAATCTAAAACCCATATTAACTCGTGAATCTATACCAGATGACATGGTAAAAATCTAAAATAACATGATAATATTTTTCAAAATTTGATTAAATTTCTCATATAAATTTTACTAAGATATAAAATTGAATAAACTACACTTTTTTATGTTATACATTCTAGTTTATAGGTTTTATAATGACTATATTAAGATTAAATTTTTGAGTTTTAGAAATAAAATTATTATTAAGTTGAGTATAGTTGAGTTACCTATAAATGCTAAAAATAAATAATATATTTTATTTAAACATAAAAACATTTTAAAAATGCTATAATTTGCTGAGAAAATATTTATACAAAAGCCTTTCTCCTAATAAACCCAGTTGTAAAAGATTTTCATCACAAAAATAACTTAGTAAGGTTTTCAAAGAAAAAGCTATAATTTTGAAATATAATTAAGCTTACTGTTGTACTGTGAAGTATTCCTCTAATCGTAATTGGAAGTTAATATGTTTTGACCGTCGAATGGTATCATGTTTTTAACTTTCTGTTAACCGTACTTGCATCATGTTTTTATGTTAGTTTGAGTCATAAAACATTTAATATGAATTAAAAGTATGGTATTGTTCAGACTTTAATTACCAATAAATCCAAATATTTTATAATAACTGATTTTGTTAAAGAAAAATGATCGTGGGTTGTATGATTATTAAATGAGTTATAAAATTATCTGTTTTTCTTAATAGGTTTAGTGGCACAAAAGTAATATTCCAAGGAAAAATAGTGGTAAAATATTTAAATGATTCTGAATTAATAATATTGATGTATAAATCTTTGTTGTATTATAGTAAGTTGAGTATTAAATAAGAGCATTGGTTATTTTATAGTTAGAGAAATATAAGATAATTGATTAGTGTATAGTTAGAGAAATATAAGGTGAGACCAAAAAAATAGTTAAGTTTAGTGAATATGTCCAACAACTTTTCATAAGTAGATTTTTTGGGACTCCTTCCCTTTTAATAGTATAGATCTGGTTTGTAATTCTCTGCTAACTAAAGCATATGATAACCAGAAGTCCACGTTTCATGTTATTATTCAACCGTGTTTCATGTTATTATTCAACCGTTAGTATTTTCGTTTTAAACATTTACACAATAACAATTACTCCACATGATTAATTTTAAAACCGTGAAATTACAATACGTATCAGTAAATACCAAAAGTCTATCCTTCGCATCACTCACTTTATAGTCTACTATGTAACAACTAACACGTTTGACACTGACCAACCCCATAAACCACTGCTTCTCAAAAACACCAACCCCATAAACCACTCCTCAATACAAAAGCTCATAATATTATTGATCGATCAAATCATTACAAGATAAAGATATGAAAATATTAACATATATGAATACACCGGTCATTCTTACATCAATATAATCAAACTGTGTAACTTCTAATATTTCATCAATACCATTTTAATTAAGCCATAAAAACATATGTAAAAAACACAAACAACGAAATCCCCGTACACATAATTATTCAACGCATAAACAATGTACCGACCCCGCGCTTGCGCGGAGGCTATGCTCCTAGTTAACATAACTAGGGATTTTTCCGGGCTACGCCCGGAGTATTCGTATAATCTTTAATTGTTTCATTTTTTTTACATTTATAAACATAAACCTTTGAGACATCAAAATAAGAATAAACTGTATCTGGAGCTGATTAATTAACAATTAAAGACTATTTTATACACTTATAAATGACAAAGATTATTTTATATTTGTATAAACCGGAGGTTTATTTGATTGTTATACTTTGATTGTTTAAGTAAAGTACCGGATTTTATAATCAAATATTATATTTTGCAGGCAAGGATTATCACATGTTTATATTTGTCATAATTTGAGGTACATTATAAAGTACCTTGTATATACAGGCAACCGAACCCTTGGAGGTCCGATCACGAACGGGACTGCCTCTGAGTGCCTTGATGCAAATCAACATTGAAGAATTCCTTCTCTCCCCTTCCCTCTAAATTAACTATTCAGCTGAAGAATTACTTATATGTTTATATTGAAATGTCTAATAAAATAGCCGGTTACTTTGCCCTTCAACTATATCACTTTAATTTTTTTCACACAAGATCTCAATCTTTTATACAGTAATTAGCTGCTCCAATATAGCTCGTATTACAAATTACATCATAAGTTCTCATTTCTTTGTCGCTATTTTCCTAAGAATTTCCTTAATTTTTTTAGTAAACATTTGATATTAAGATGGAAACAGAAGTTTCAAGTTGTTTGCAACGGATATTTATAACTTCGTCGCAGAAAGTAACAAAACTGAACAATTACACTTATCTCTCAAGCACTCCACTAATCTTATTCTTTATCACATTTTATCCTAACCACATTCATCACCCTTTGCAATCTTCATCTTTAGCTTTGCCTATCCTTCTATGTAGTATTCCATCAGGCAGTCGATCTCTGGAAAATTTTAATCAGTGATGGGGAGCATTGCAGATTATGGTGATCCATCTCAACTGGATCTCCCCGGCAGAATCTTTTTCTTTTAATGTAAAGAACACCTGCAAAGAAGAAACATTGCCTTGTATTAGCCTTACTAAGTTTTGGGCAGAACATCAGCACATAAAGTGATATGAAATTGCAGCCATACATTCTGTAAGTGAACTGACCAATTCCTGATTGCAGTTAGAGAAGCCAACCGGAGATCAAGGGACCATATATATTTTCCCTCAAAGAATAGGACCCTGCAGGAGGGTTTTGCAATACAATCATGAGAAAGATATGCTCACCTCTCATTATGAGACTGATAACTCCCATCTGAGCACCTGTCACAATCTTATCTAAAAGGCTGATCAACTTCACAACCGTAGCTAGAAGGATTTTCAGCCACCGACACTAATAAAGGAAAAGCAGTCAGTTCCCTTCTATCAAAATAATAAGAAGAGAATGAACACCAAGAATGTGCATATCCTGGAGGACGCAACACTGTACCAGTCACATGCCCCAAACTTATGCTCGGATAGTTTCCCCATGTATGATTTTAGAGCCACTGAATGGTTCTTGCAGTACTCTCATTCTCAAGTGTTGTAGGATCTCTTGGATATCAGGTGGAAGGTTGAGAACTTCAAGTCCTACACACAATGACACCAAATCGTTACAAACGGTGAGAGTCACTGACACATAGGCTTTAAAAAATGGATTTGTCACCGACAAACCAAAAAAAAAAAAAACAGGATCTTGATGACAGTTGTTAGATAGATTTGGGATGATGCTTATACCAGTCATATAAAAAAATATATAGCTCTAAACATGAGTCATGCTTCAGTTTCCTTTTGCTAATCAGTTGAAATTGTTCATTATCTGGTTAACCGTGATCTGAAACAGTTTATATGGTGCAGAGATACAAACTGTAAGAGTAATAAAAATTTGTTGATGAATGATAACCTTATAGATTTTTAAGCCGAATCCACTTGGCAGTACATTCTGAGATGGTGCCATAGAAGTGATTGTCACTTACCCTTCTGCAGCTGAAAGCAGACAAACAGTTTAGACGACTGTAAAATTGATCTTCTTGGACTACTTATAGGTTTTCTTGACAATCCCGTCATTAACTGAGGTGAGCATTCGTAACTGTCAAAGAATTTCATACAACAGAAAAGCAAAGCATATATAAAGTCGAGGAAATGATTCAAGAGTTAAGTTTTAAACCAAAAAGCTTTCAGTTCAATCTAGGTGTCAGCCATATATATTACAATTCTTTCAAATTATTCCCCTGACTCAATCCAATCAAGAAAAATGATTCGAATTCGCACACACTGACACACATAAACAATATTCTTATTGAATCTTTAGAAAGGTATTCATATATAAATATATATATATGTAAGCTAACTAACCGAATGAAATTTTGACTATGGTCCTCGGTGGTCGCGGTGGAGCTCCGACAGGATCGAAACACGGGTTACGCTTTTGACTATGGTCCTCGGTGGTCGCGGTGGAGCTCCGACAGGATCGAAACACGGGTTACGCTTTTGACTATGGTCCTCGGTGGTCGCGGTGGAGCTCCGACAGGATCGAAACACGGGTTACGCTTCTAAACTAACATTCCTTCGGATCTTATCCCTGCTTAAATAGAAAGGAGATTATGTGGATGGAAAACAGTGATATGATCTTGCAGTTATTTTTAAGAATCAAGCTAACATCAATGAATCACCCATAAAGAATCAGATGAAATTATTTTGAGCAGAATGAATAATGAATGGAGTAGACACAAACCTGATAAATCTCTTTGCTTTTGGAACCGTAGAATTCAAGATTTCCGGTGGATCTAACAAATTTCATGGCCATGACTTTATCTTCTTTTCCTATAGAGGAACGCGATTCTGATCGCATGAAAGATTGGACAAACTGTTTTAAATAGGAGTAGTGAAGGGAGATGCGAAGAGGAGATTGGAAAGACGCTTCAAGTTTCTGGAAAAAAATTGGGGAAGGTCGCAAACATGAAAAGAAGAAGAAACCTAATGTTACGTGTCAAAAAGAAGGTTTTTTATTGGTTGTTTTTTATGCTTACGTGGATAGGTTTAATGGAACTCATATATCTTTTTTTAGTATTAGTATAGATATTTATTCTGTTAAAAGTTATAAATAATATTTGTACTAATAATATTTCTCATGAAAGTGCTTTACAAAAAAAGAAGGTTTTTAAGAAGGTTTTTTATTGGTTGTTTTTTATGCTTACGTGGATAGGTTTAATAGAACTCATATATCTTTTTTAGTATTAGTATAGATATTTATTCTGTTAAAAGTTATAAATAATATTTGTACTAATAATATTTCTCATGAAAGTGCTTTTGAACAGATTATTTTTAAAATTGAAAAAGGAGGTTAGGTCGTAGAAACGTGCTGTGAAAAAAATTCAGAGGTAAAGCATTTTACAAAAAAAAAAAGAAAAAAAAAATTCCGAAGTCAAATTTTTAAGCAGCAAACAGAGCATAGTATATACCATTCTCTTCGAATTTTACGGATTCATCGCAAACCGAAGCAAAGAACAGATAATATCAACTTTCATTATTCAGACCAGAAATGACAAAATAAATAGATAAAAAAATCTATGATTTCATGTTTCCACTCTTGTTCTTCGAATTGTTGACACTCTCTCCACTATTATTGTTACTGGATTACAAAAGACTCTAAAACGTACACAGAGATTCACCTAAAACCTCCTCGTCAAAACCCCACAAACACATAACTAAATCTACTTGTCGTCACCGGAACGCGGGGAAGCACCACCACCAGCCTTCTTGGGAAGAAGAAGGTTGTGAATGTTGGGCATCACACATCCGTTAGCAATCGTCACATCCCCAAGCAACTTGCTCAGCTCCTCGTCGTTCCTCACAGCCAACTGGATATGACGTGGCATCTCGTCTTCTTGTTGTCCCTCGCCGCGTTTCCAGCCAATTCAAGAACCTACATAGATCCAAAAATTCAACAAAAACCCAAAACCGCTTTACTAAATCACGGTTTAACTAAACTGAACCTACACAGACACAATTTCGGAAAAGAAAAAGAAAAAGACAGAACCTCGTATTTGAGGCGGTTCATGGAAGGAGACCCATCTCCCATAGTCCCTTGCATCAAGACGCTAAGTACACCGCTAGCTTCTCTCCAGTTTCTCTGGCGAAGCAGCTCACTAAGGATCTTCGGCAACCGTTTGAGGTAGTTGCATCGGGTACTACTTCGCTCAAGCAGACTCAGAAGGTAAGACGGTTTCGCCACGCAGAGGACGGTTCTCTTGAACTTTCTATCTAAGGCCTCGGCGGAGCTAACCACGCGACGACTGTGCTTATGGTCTTTGATTGTGATGTCGTCATCAAGCTTCTCGGTCTTCACTTCGCTTTTCACCATTGCCTTATCTTCGATTGAGTTCAACAATAAAAGGGAAATTAGGGTATCTCTCCGCCGAATCGAGAATCAAGCGACGGGGTGGTTCCGGCGATACGTATCTCTCCGGTGAGAAGCGATTCCCGCGGCAAGTGTGTATATATACAGAATCTGCAGATGATAAACTCTAGGCTTAAATAAGATACTCAATTGGGCCATTTAAATGGGTTTCTTAGCGAGGCCCAAATATCTTTAGCCCAACTATATCATAAGCATTAACCGAAATAATATGAACTTAACCTTTTAACCGACAAATCCTGAAACCGAAATTGGAAAAACTAACCCAAATTTTATTTGGTTTCGATTCGGTTTATCTCCTTTTAAAATCCTGAACCGAACCAAATTAATCCTAAACTGAACCTACCAGATCTAAAGAATCGAGAAATTACCTCCGCAGCAAGGTACTCGAGAACGGCGGCGAGGTAAACCGGAGCTCCGGCGAACGCGTACTTGCAGTTTTTCAAGAACCGGGCGATACGACCGACGGGAAATTGGAGACCGGCTTTGCTGCTCCGAGACGTCGCCTTCTTGGCAACGCGGGATCCGAGAGTTTTACCACGACCCGCCATTGACTCAGTGAAAACAATTAAAAGCGAATTTGAGGAAGAAGTGTACGAAGTTGTGCAGTCGAGAGAACGATCTCAAGTAAACGGTACCGTTGACATCGAAGAAGCCATGCGAAATCAACATCTCCTGCTGCATAGCATCAGAAACTTGGGTGGCTGCGTGTTTCGGAGGGGCTTTCCGGAAAGAAGGCTTTGACTTAGAGATACCTTTCTTTGTTGTATGCTTGTAGAAACCTTTTCTCCTCGTGAATAGCTAGGAGATCGATGATCTATTGAAGAAGAGGAAACGATGGATCTAGGAGATAGAGGATCCGCTCAAAAGTGGAGATGTGGAAGGAAATCATCGACCCAGTCTCAGGTTCTAGGGTTTCTCTTGGACTGGACTTTTGGGCCAAATAGTTCAGTTCACGGATCAAAAAAAAACCAGCCCAAACACTGCCCAAGACGGTGTGACGTGGCAAAAACCAAATTGTTCATTGGTTGATTTTTTAATCTGACGTGGATAGGCTCAATGGAGCTCATATATCCCTTTTAATATAGTATAGATACCTGTGATTAGTGAATTGGTGAAAACGTTTGATCTTTATTAAACGAGTTTGTTTTCTCTTCCTTGCAGTGATCTGTATTTATCTTTATTTACTCATCGATTTAATATATCAGGTATTTATAGTTGAAACAATATTGACTTACTTTAATATTTTTTCACATATGATTTTGACTAATAATTTTAGCAGGTTACCAAAAAAAGGATCAGGTCAAAGATAGCTTTTTTAGAATTTCTTTAATATCAGTTTAATTATGTTTCTAAAACACACATGTACATATGGAAGCCCTCTTATTCTAGTGATTTGACTAAAAATTTATTAATGCTTTTACACTATCAGATTCAGGATTCAAAGCCTCTGTAAACTAAGGAAGAAAGAGGTGAGAATGTTCTGTGTGTTATTGATCACGTAGAATGTACATATATACTCAATACAATGTGATCTCAACATAATAGATCTTCTCTTATCCGAGATATACTCGTGCTTATCGTATAACAACTAACTTACTCTCCAAGTATCGTATATTCTATCCAACATTATCCCATAACTATCGCTAACACTCCCCCTCAAGTTGGTGCATGGAGGTTCTCAACACCCAACTTGGACAGCAGATAGTGAAAAGCAGGTGCTCCCAACGCCTTGGTCACGATGTCTGCTAACTGCTCTGTTGTGCGTACATGCCGCGTCACGATTGACTTGTCTTGAACTGCATCTCTAACACTGTGACAGTCAGCTTCGATGTGTTTCGTACGCTCATGAAATACAGGATTTGCTGCGATGTACAATGCTGACTTGCTGTCACAGAACATCTGCATTGGCGAAGTGTGTTCAACACCCAAGTCTTTCAGAAGTCGCTTGAGCCACTTAAGCTCTCGTAACGCCACTGCCATGGACCTGTACTCTGCTTCAGCCGAGGAGTGAGACACCGTATCTTGTTTCTTTGTCTTCCAGGAGATGGGAGAGTTACCTAACAACACGATGAAAGACGACAGTGAACGCCGAGACTTCGGACAAGCCGCCCAATCTGCATCGCAGAACACACGAAGACGTAGGTCACTTACGGCTTTCAGCATAATGCCTTGACCAGGTGTCCCCTTCAGATATCGTATTACTCGAACCACTGCATCCCAGTGTGCTTCTCTTGGATGTTGCATGACCTGCGAGAGCACATGAACCGCATAGCTCAGCTCTGGCCTTGTTATGACCAAATAGACAAGTTTACCGACAAACCGTCGAAACCTTGCTGGATTCTTATAGAACTCTCCTTTATCCGACAAGAGCTTGTGATTCTGTTCCATTGGAGTTGCCACCGGCTTGCAGCCAAGCAGGCCTGCCTCAGCGACTATATCTAAAGCATATTTCCTCTGAGTCAAGAACATCCCTTGTGGTCCTCTTGCAATCTCAATGCCAAGAAAATATTTTGCTTTGCCCAAGTCTTTCATCTTGAAGCATTCACTTAGGTAGTCTTTAAACTTCGTCACCATCTTCAAATCATTGCCGGCTATGATCAAGTCATCCACATATACAAGAACACGCAGCGATCTGTCTCCCTTAACGTAAGTGAAGAGAGAGTAGTCAGAGTAGGATTGCTTGAAGCCAAATCTCTTCAACGCACTTGTCAGCTTCGCAAACCAGCAGCGTGGCGCCTGTTTCAGTCCGTACAAGGACTTTCTCAAGCGACACACCTTGCCCTCTTCACCCTTTTGGAACCCAGGAGGCATTTTCATGTAAACCTCTTCTTCAAGGTCTCCATGTAGGAAGGCATTGTGCACATCCATCTGGTGTACCTCCCAGTTCTTAGCAGCGGCCACTTCCAGCAACGTACGAACCGTGGTTAACTTTGCTACCGGCGCGAAGGTCTCGTAGTAATCCTGTCCTTCTACTTGCCTGTTTCCACACACGACTAGCCTGGCCTTGGGTCTTTCCACCGTACCATCGGCATTGAACTTGTACTTATAGATCCACATACATGCCAGTGCCTTCTTTCCCTTAGGCAAGCTTGTCACATCCCATGTCCTCTGTTCTTCAAGAGCTACTACTTCAGCCGACATTGCCTCTCTAAAGCGTGGATCTAGCATCGCTTCTTTGAAGTTTCGTGGCTCTATTTCTGAAGATATAGCTGCAAGGAACACTTGATGTTTCTCAGAGAATAGTGCATCGGTGACATACGCTGAGATAGGATATGAGGACGTACCTTGGACCGTCGAAGACCGTGATGGAGTGGCTGGTGGAACGAGAGTGGCGTTATGTTTATCAAGACATTGCGAGTTATACGCAACATAGTCTTTAAGCCTGACAGAAGGTTGTGAGACTCGATGTCCTCTCCCTAGCTGTTCCTCTTGAGAACTATCGCTAACCTCTGTCACTACTGCTGCAGGAGCTTCAGCTTCTGTCTCAGTTACTGCTGCTGCGGGAGCTTCAACAACGGCAGCGGGAGCTATGTCAACATCACCATCACTCCCCCTTAACTCCTCAGCCGGGGTTTCACTGTATATCTCCTCCATACCAAGAGGAACTGACGGAGCAGGGTCTGTAGAAGAGACAACAGTGTCCATGTCAAACGGAAAAGAATCCTCATTGAATACTACGTCACGAGAGACAAAGAACTCGTGACTTTCCAAGTCATACAGCTTCCAACCTCGTTTCCCAAAAGGATATCCAACGAAAGCACACCTTCTACTCCTCTCTTTGAACTTGTCCTTGTCACGAGAAGCCTTGTGAGCAAAGCACAAGCACCCGAAAACCTTGATCTCATCATACGATGGAGACTTGCCAAACAAGCACTCATATGGCGTCTTCCCGTTTAGTAAACTGGATGGTGTCCTGTTAATCACGTGTGCCGCTGCAAGGACACATTCTCCCCAAAATTTGATAGGAAGATTGGCTTGAAACATCAACGATCGCGAGACGTTCAGTATATGGCGATGTTTACGTTCGACCCTACCGTTCTGCTGTGGGGTTGACACACACGAAGTTTGATGAATGATACCGTTCGCTGAGAAGTACTTCGAGAGACACATGAACTCAGTCCCGTTGTCACTCCTGACCTTCTGAACAGATTTCCCGAACTGTCTTTGAACCAATGCGCAGAAGTTTGGCAAGATCGTCTTAACCTCTGATTTCTCAAGAAGCAGATGAATCCACACAGCTCGGGAATAGTCGTCGACAATGGTAAGAAAATAAACAGAACCGCAAGAGGATGGCTCACGGTAAGGACCCCAAAGATCGACATGAATCAACTCAAATGCAACAGAGGCTTTATTAAAACTTTCAGAAAACACCCCACGGGTTTGTTTGGATTTAAAACAAATCTCACAACCACCAAACTTCTCCTTATTATCTAAAACACCAGAAACAAAAGGCAAATGTCCTAAAACACCAAAGGCGGGATGCCCTAATCTCCGATGCCACATTGTCTTGTCTTCAGCAGCTTTAACTCTGTAACCTCGTGCCAAAGTAACATCCCGATAAACATAAACTCCACCTCGTTCTTCACCGGCTCCAATCAGGGTCCTCGTAAAACGGTCCTGCAACACACAAAGAGTGTCAGTAAACACAGCCAGACAACCAGTCTGCTTGATCAGTTTTGCGACCGACAGCAACGTGCAGTTCAAGTTAGGAACAAACAAAACATTTCTTAATGTAAGCTTATCAGAAAGTCGCAATAAACCGCTCTTGGATGCCTTTACTTGGCTCCCATCAGCAAAGCTAACGGGACAGTACACTATATCCATGGTTTCGGTGAGCAGACCGAGATCACCGGTCATATGATGAGATGCTCCGGTGTCAAGGATCACTTCACCCGTTTGTCGCTTACCATTTAGCTTGTCAGGAATAGGTGTCGGTTTTTGTTGCTCAAGTAGGGCAGCCAATGATGCCCACTGCTCAGCTGATAGACCCGGAACTCCAGACCCTGTTGCTGCTTGAGCTACGTTAGAGCGAGGCTGCTGACCACGACCTCGTCCTCTTCCTTTGCCTCGACCTCCTCCTTGATTACGTTCTGTCCACCAGTCCGGAAAGCCAATAAGTTGCCAGCAATCCTTCTTGTCATGCCCAGAACGCCCACAGTGAGAGCACACCACTGAGCCTCCACGATTGCGACCAGCTAGACCATTCATCGTCGCATTCTCCATAGGACTAGTTTCAGCTTGTGACAAGAAACCCACTGCGTCTTGCTTCCCTTCAGTGCGAGACGATGAGAGACGTCTCTCCTCCCTCACCACTCTCTGATACACTGAGTCGAGATCCGGTAGTGGCTCCATTCCGATGATGTTAGTGCACACGTTACCAAAGCGCGCATCGTCAAGTCCCATCAGAAATGTGTGCACCTTCTCTTCCTCATATTCTGCGACTATTTTATCGGCAGCTCCGCACGTACACTTAGGAAGAGGCTTGTAGTTGAGCAGCTCTTCCCACTTCAAAACAAGACGGCCAAAGTAGTCCATCACAGAGGAACCACCTTGCTTGCACGCCGACAATTCGGATCTCAGTTGGTGCACACGCACTGCGTTTCCAACCGAGAATCTCTTTCTTAAATCACCCCACATCTTGCAAGCGTCAGGCGTGAACGTCACGATAGATCTGACCGCAGGGGATATGGACGCTCTCATCCATCCAACAATCATGGAATTCACCGTCTTCCACATCTCTGCTTCAGCTGGCTGTTCAGTCTCACTCGGCATTTTCAGTGTACCGTCAATGAAACCGAACTTGCGCTTCGCACGGAGCGCGTTCTCCAATTCAGACGACCACTCACCATAGTTCTCTCCAGTCAACAAGACTGGGGAGATGGACACTCCTGGGTTATCAGACGGAGCAAGAAAGTATGGTGACATACGGTCGGGTTCGCTACTTGCGGATTTGACAATATCTTTAGACATGATTTTGTTCTCAACGTTTCCTTATGAAAGATCTTTTTTTCAGAGAGGCTCTGATACCATGTAAACTAAGGAAGAAAGAGGTGAGAATGTTCTGTGTGTTATTGATCACGTAGAATGTACATATATACTCAATACAATGTGATCTCAACATAATAGATCTTCTCTTATCCGAGATATACTCGTGCTTATCGTATAACAACTAACTTACTCTCCAAGTATCGTATATTCTATCCAACATTATCCCATAACTATCGCTAACAGCCTCCTCCTCCCAAAATACAAATAATGCATATTATAGAAAAAAATGGTTACAATAAATTTTCGTTATTCAAGCATGAATTCTGGATGATAGAATTGTAGAATCGTGTTAAAAAATACACACATATAAGTTCTATATAAGAAACACGTCATACCAACCTCATAATTATTAGATGTTTTGCAAACTTCAATACATTTTTGTCGGCCATTCCAAACAGCGCCGGCCTTGAGATTTTGAGGGCCTTAGGCGATTTTTGTAAGGATTTCAGTGAAAAAAAAATTTAAGAAAATTTAGGCGTCTTTTTAAAAAATTTGGGGGTCTATATATATGTATTTTTTTCAAAAGATTTGAAAGCCATAAACGAATGTTTCATCTGGCTTTGCCTAGGACCTGCCTTGATTCCAAACAAGAGAAGTAGACAACAATGGTCTCTGCTAAAAGAAACTTCAATGGTCGTCTATGCATTCTCTACTGAAACATCAATGCATTTTTGTCGGCCATTCCATTTTTAAAGCTCAGACCAACCCTATTTAATTTAACTTCGGCCATAAATGAACCATAACCTTTATAACAATTTTTAAGCTCTTTATCTTTCTTTCACAAAATAAATAGCATTTGATATATTAACAAAAAAAAAAGTATAGTTTTTGATTGGTCATTTCTTGTTTTAAATCTAAAAATTAGAGATTTTGGCAGAAAAACTAGATTTTTTGGTTTTGAAGGGAAAATTTATTTTTACGATTTTGCAAAAAAAAAAAAATCATTTTTCTGTTTTCATAATTTTAGAGGTAAACTTGATTTTGCAGTTTTGGCGGTAATTTTTTTTTCTGCAATTTTGGCCAGAATTGTTTATTGGGTGAATTTGTGAAATGATCAAGTTTGGAAAAAAAATTAAGTGCAGAGCACTGATTTTGACATAATGTAGTATCTATCAATTGTGTTTCATTTCCACCGGTTTTACCCTTGATTCATACAAGTTGCCGGTGGCTTCAAGATGTGGAGATGACGTTGACAAAATCCAACTGTGGCCAATAATTAATGCAAACTGTCACCAACAAAAGGAAGATAACACAGCCACATCACATACACATAACCACAAACATTTCATTAATTTTACTTCATATCACCACAAACATTTCATTAAATCCAACTTTTAAATACTAAAGCCTAAATGAACCACTAAACCCAAACTCAAATGTAAACTATATTATATATTTATAATTTTAAATAAAATTAAAATCTGAAAATATATATAATATTTTGTGATATTAAACTATAGTATATAAAGATGGAAAATATCATACTAAACTCTAAACCCAACCCCTAATTACTAAACTCTAAATCATGGCCACTAAATCCAAAACCCAAATCTAAACTATAATATATATTTAAGAGAAAATCAAAATCTGAAATATATAATATTTTATAATATTTTCAAGACTATACATACATAGTATGGAACATTGTATAAAATAGTATACAAATGTTTGTTCTATTTATGTTAGTTGGGAATCATATGTAAAATAGTAGAAGAAAAAATAAAAGTACTTGTTGATGAAAAAGACGTTCTTGAACTAGACAATACCCAAACATTGTCAAACATTTGAATGAAACTAATTTTATATTACGAGCAATCATACAAAATTGCATAGAAGAGAAATATCAAATTTGAAGACATGACATATTAACCCTAAACTCTAAACTCTAGTTTGAAAAGAAAATTATTAAACCCTAATCACTAAACTATAAACCCAAATATAAACCCTAAACCCTAATCACCAAACCCTAAACCCATATATAGACCCTAAACACTAATCACTAAACCCTAAATCCTAATCACTAAACCCTAAACTCAAATATAAACCCTAAACCCTAATCACTAAACCCTAAACACAGATATAAACCCTAAACACTAATCACTAAATCCTAAACCCTAATCGCTAAATCCTAAACCCTAATATAAACCCTAAACCCTAATCACTAAACCTTAAACCCAAATATAAACCCTAAACCCAAATATAAACCCTAAACTCTAATCACTAAACCATAAACCCAAATATAAACCATAAAAATTAAACTCTACTCGCCCACTTAAATACTAAAACCCTAGACAAACCCCTAATTACTAAATCTAAACCCAAATAACTAAAGTATAAACCCAAACAAGATCTATATAATATGTTGTCAATTTTCTCAATGTAGACGACATAGTATGGAACCGCTATAAATAGTATAGTTGTACTGGTCCACTCCATTTACATTTTCCAAATGACCAAGTTTAAGATCGAAATTACTAAACCCTAAACACTAATTACTAAATCCTAAACCCAAATATAAACCCAAAACCCTAAACTGTAAACCCAAATCTCAAAATCTAATGCAAACCTCAACTTCACCACCATTCCTCTAAATAATAGAATTTAGATTTCTAAACTAGAATTGATAATAATGAAGATTCCAAATAATCAAATTTGTGCAACATTTAAAAAATGAATTTATCACAGAAAATGACATTGAAAATAACTATCGAATTTGAAAATATGGCATATTATTACATTTTAAGAAATAGTATAGCATTTCGTCTCAAATAGTATGGTATCTTTACACAAATAGCTACCCTAAAGAATATATACTATACTATTCATTTCACCGAATATAGTATAGACGAAAAGTTCATCTTCTTCAATTCTTCATTCTTAGACATGCTGATACGCATTCATTTGGCTCACACTCACTATTCTTTACTACGATATAGAGATCGTCTTCATCTACTCTTTTTTTTTCTGACACAGCAACACTTTACAGATCCACCGTTGTTATTCTTCATCAGTGGATATCTATCATGGATCTAACTCTGATGCGATAATCCCATCTCATTTGCAAGATTTAAAAAAGAAAACAATATGAAAACAAAAGCATGATTATAAGAATCAGTGAGTTAAGAGATGGAGGAAAAAAATTAAAGAGTTGGTGTGTGTTCTCACCGTCTACGCCTTCATCGTTGTCTCTTTTTTACCACAGTTGATTGTTCTTCTCGTGAGAAGAAATCAATTCAAGAAAAAATCTGGGAAGAAGAATTTCATCTACTGTGAGAGAATGTGTGATTTTCAAGGGCCACACGTTGCTTTTGAGAGAATGTGTGATTTTCAAAATAAAGCACATGTGAGAGAATGTGTGATTTTCAAGGGCCACACGTTACTTTGGGTATTACTATTATTATTAACTTTTCTTTATTTTTTTTTTGCAGGTTTCAACCGGTTGTATCTGAGGGCGATATGACAATATTATATATAAGAAGGAAATTGTATAGGCGATGTAGATTTTTTAGTCAGCCATTGAATTATAATTTGTTTGATGGTTATATAACCCAATTTCCCTTTTTTATTTTTGGCAAAAAAAAATTTTTTTTTTTGTGGTTTTTACGAAAAAAACTCATAACAAACGCGTTTTCTCTTAACATGTCTGATATACTCGTCCAATTGTCGTTGCTTAGTTGTATAACATTTTGTAGTAATCTGCTCGTAAATATACAACCGTCTATGACAATTTGTCTAGTTTCTTATCCAATCATCATTACGTAACGTCGAGGTTACGAACTTTCCGTCGTAAATATATTTTGATTTCTTGACAAATTATATTTTCCACAGAGCTTCATTGTTATTTCATCCCTTAATTACAACGACCATGACTCGTGGTAAATGGTCGTCAATTAAATCTGTGATTTCCTGTAGTGTTTATAGTTTGAGATAATGATGATTTAGAGGGTGATTGGTTGGGTTGTATGAAGTGATTTTAGCTTTAATTTTCATCTACATTATTAAATACTATTTCAATCATGTTTTATCTTGGTTTTTAAAGATACAGTAAAAACACACAAAAAATGGCTTTAAAAATCTTATTTTCTAAAGCTCTATCTTTTTAGCTGTAGGAAATTTTAAAGCTACATCACTTTCAAAAAATCTACAGACTAAATTTTAAAATAAAATTTTTACAGTTACAGCCCAACCAATCACCTTCTTGCTAATAATTATGTATATTAATTGAGAAAATGCTTATATAAGTTCTTTAATACGGTGCAAATAGAACAAACAGACGTAGATTTTCATAAGGTGATCTATGATAGTATAATCAAATTTATAACACATGTAGAATTATCGGTTGTGTAGTCTTTATGTAAACAGACGTACATTTTCATAAGGTGATCTATGATTATACTATCATAGATCACCTTATGTAATTTTTTCATAACTTATAATACTTCTCTATAACATATAAACTAGTGTTAAAATAGATAAATAATATACTTTTGTATAACTTTTTTTTTAAAATAGATTAATAATCTACTTTTATAAATAAGAGATTTCTATGAGATAGCAAAGTACAAACATGATTTTTGAAAATAAATACTAATAATGTCATTTATATCAATCATCGGGGTTTTTTATCTAGTAATTAAAAAACAACAGTAATTAGGAAAAAATGCATTGCGTTTGTTGCACACGGCCTAACGTATCATATGTTGAGATTTATCGAGAAATTGGTAAAAGTTGTAACCACTTTACATAAAGGGGATGATAAAAGAAATCTCGAATGCTTTTTTTCTCAAGTTATATGCTCCCACCGTTCCACAAAGATAAACTTTTTAGTATTTTCACACATATTAAGAAAACACATTAAACTACCATAATAAATACATCGTTTTCTGTAATTTTCAGTTTTCAATAACCTTTAACCAATTAATTTTTTTGAAGTTTACAATTTTTTTTATAGAAAACACAAAAAATACATTTTTGTGAAACAAACTTTTTTTCTAAAAAAATTATCATTAAGGAACGGAGGGAGTATTATATAAACACAAAGAAATATTTAATCATGTATGTTTATTCTGCTCGTGTCCCGTAATATCTTTACATGGAGAACCTTAATTGTTTCTCAAAAAAAAAACCGTTCATACGAAGTGACTAATTAATTATACGGTTACTGTTTTTTACATGCGACACCCGTGGCGGATGTAGTATTATTTTTGGGGAAATTATATAACTTGGGAGTGTTAGTGGAAACTGAATTTATAATGAGTTTTAAATTTTCTAATTCTAGTGTTATTGGTTCATAGATTTTTACATTCTCATTAAAATCTAGTGTTATTGGTTTGATGATTTTATAATTTTAGACAAAATCATTTGGTATTCAAAAAGTTTAAATTTTAATGATTCTACAAATCTATTAAAGTGAGTGTTATTGGAAGTTGGATTCTTAAAATTTTAACTCACAAAACAAGATTTTCAGAATACTAAATACTTCTCTTGAATTCTTAAAATCATTACATTATTTTTTTTTCATAGATTTTACAATATACAAAATTCTCTATAATTCTTTCTAAATTTAACAAATCTCTCAACTCTTAAAATAAACAAATTCTATATAAATCTAAGTTCCACTAACATCCCCTAAAATGATTTAGAATTTGATTTTAAATACAAAAATGTATCAAAATTCAATCAAATGCAAAAAATAACCTAAAAAGTTAGTGAAATTACAACAACTTCTTTATGACCAAACAAAAACTTTGTATTGAGTTTTAACATTATAACCTTACGCATGAGAAGACATATTTGTAAGTTTTCTCGTACAATAGATCTTTAAAATAATGTAAAATTTCTATAAAAAATATTTTAATGGAGAAAAAAATTGAAATCATGTAATAATAAACATTTATAAATTATTTGAATTTAGTTTTCCTATTCATTTAATATAGATGAGTGAATGTAGGTTGAGTCATGATAGTCTTTGTTTATGATTCGGTAACATATGTTGTAGTAGTGTTGGTATTTTTAGGGTAAGATTTAGAAATCTTATCTATTTTTTTTTTTTAATTTGATCTATATGTGTTTACCGATTATGTAATAACTTGATGTAAACACTTTTTAAGTATATTTTAAGCTTAATGAAGTGTTTTTTGCTTAGTTATTTGATTATAGGGTCTGAAAATTTTTAGGTTTCCCGCCTAACTCGAACATTTCCAGAAATCTTTCAGACGTCTTCTAGTGGAAGTCTTCTCATATATTAGATCTTAAAAGTAATTAATAAATTTTATAATAAACAATTTATAAACGATGGAAATTTAGTTTTACTAAAATTGAATTATTTTTAACATAGATAAGTGAATGTAGATTGAGTAATGATAGACTTTGGTTTAGAGTTTGGTAACATATGTTGTAGTATTGTTCGTATTTGTAGGGTAAGATTTTGAAATTTTATCTTTTTTTTTTTTTAATTTGACCTATATGTGTGTAGTGACTATCTAATAACTTGATTTAAACACTTTCTAAGTTTTTTTTAAGTTTAAGAAAGTAAATTTGATTACTTATTTGATTATAGGGTCTGAAATACTCCCGGAAGACTTCTTAAACTTAAGAAGACTTCTTGGCCGAATGGTTTAGAAGACTTCTTGAGAAGTCTTCCAGTGTAATTTATGTTAGAAGACTTCTTGTGAAGTCTTCCAAACCGAACCAAACCTTAATTTTAACTTCAATTTTAATATAACCAAAAATAAACCAATATATATTAACCTAAGTGGATAATTTACGGACCAATAAATAGTATTTTTTTCACTTTTCGGTTTTTCTAAGAAAAACAATTTAGTAAAAACGCAAAAACCTTAGATGTTTGCTTTGAGGCGATTATAAAGACAATTTCCGTCGAAACTCTTCTCTGTCCTTTTAACCTCTAGTAATCTTGTTTTTTTTCCGCTAAATCTTGTTTCTCCTTCGTCGCCGAAGTGTATTTTAGTACATTAAACTAACCCACTCGATTATTTTTTTACAGATCTGAAACTATTTCTGTTGTAGTTAAATTCCATTTGCAATAAGTTCTTTCTCTTTGCTGTCAATTTTTCATTTAAGAACTGAAACAGTTTGTTTCTCCGTTGTGACTTCTTCTTTCCCGTCGTGTTTGGCAGATCTGTAACCATAGATGTTATCGCCGACCATAAGTCGTAAGTTCTCTGTTTTGGATCTCAACTTCTCCGCTTTCTAACTGAAAATTCACACATTTGTTCGATGTATTAGGGTTTCTCTCGATTTGATTACTCTTATACCGGAATACTTCGGAACACTCCTGAGATCTTACGAAAGACTTTTGAAAGACTTCTAAAGATTCATGAAGACTTTCGAAAGACTCTGAAGTCTTTTGATATTTTCATGAAGTCTTCAGAAGTCTTCCAAAAGTCGTTAGGAAGTCTTCCGGAAGAGTTCGAGAAGTCTTCCTGAAGTCTTCCGAAAGTCTTCTGAAAGTCTTCTGAAAGTCTTCCCGAAGTCTTCGGGAAGTCTTCAAAAATATTTGCATGTTGGTTTGTTTGTTATGTTCTGTTTGTGTTTGAGATTTTGGTTTTTCAATGTTTTGCTGGCTGTAAAATGGAATTACCAGAACTTCCAAAGAGGATCTTCACCTTAGGGGAAGAGCCCATTCCATTGACCTATATGTGTTTACGTTTTGAGCATATGTCTCGTTAAAACCCTCAAAACAAATATTATCTGCCTCTTCCTCATCCTCATCTTTAACTTTTACATACACATTGTAATCTGCAAACTCATCATCTACTTCAGCAGCATCGGGAAAATTAGAATCCTCCTCCCCTTCATCTGAAACTTCATTAACATATTCATAATCTTCTTCTTCTTTCCATTCATCTCAAAATCCGTCAACATCTTCACCATCTTGGTTTCCATCAATGTTGGCATCACCAACAATCCTCGTCCTGCCTCAGCTTGATACACAAAGACGTACAATATGCATTTTACATATTTCGATCAAGTTCCAAAACTATCACTTGTAACATGAATAGGAGGAGTATCGGGAGCCATATGTTGCATCATTTCGTCTGATAACGAGTAAGTTAAATCCATAACCTCTATATTCATGTTCAGGTTATAATCTTCTTGAGTTATTTCAACAAGTTTGGCATGTGTAGAGCCATCACTCAAAAAAAACATTCTCAGTCATTTGACATTATCCACCGCAAAATTCCAAGAATTATCTCTGAACAACCATTTTCCATAGACTACAGGTAACTGACGAACCATCTGCATAATTATGATGAATGTTTATAACCTTGTAATTATCACCATTTAAGTTATAAATTCCACTCTAGAGTCCCAATATCCCCTATATATTAATTCTGGAGCATTACAACATGTTTTCGTAGTCATGTGTCATTAATAGGATGATTCTTAAAATCCTTAGAAAAATAAGTTGGTCCACATAAAAATATATTATAAGTTTTATTATAGTAACTATGAAATTGATTAGTAGTGTACAAAAAATAAATTCTTTATTTTCTTAGATAAAAACTACAAAATTACCTAATATGATTAACATGTATATGACAATTAATGATTATGAGTAATACATATTTGATAACAATTTTTGTATCCTCTCTCTTTTTTTTGTTTAATTTTATATTATTAAATACATTAAACAATCACATTAAGCATATAATAGAAAATCTATTTTTTCTTATATGTTATATTTTTAATTTTGTAAAACGACTATAAATTACTAAAATGGTAAAAGTTCCACATTGAAAATTTTGTGATCAAAGGTTTAAATTTTTTTTGTTCACGCATAATATACAAATGATCATAAATCATATGAATATGTAGAATCATTAATAGATACTAGAGATTGATCTGTGCACTCACGCAAGTATTGGTTATTACATATTTGTACATTGATATTTGTTTTTCATTTAGTGTTATATATTTTAAATGTGTCGTAATATAAATAACTGTATTCAAAGGACCTGGACCGAATCAGGTAATATAATTAATTTTGGTACAACCCGTTTCAGACGTATTTTTTATTTAGATATTTTATGTTTCTATACATCAGAACCAAACCCATTCAGAATTAGAAGAATCCAACTCAAAACTCACACATAAATTTATAATATTAAAGCAATGTTTAATTTTAAAAAAAAAGCGATAACCGAAAAGAATAACTCGTGCCTAAATGGATAGTCGATGTTCATGCATAACTGATTTGATAAACTAGTAAAAGTGACTCTTTTTATGTGTTTGACTAAACTAAGTAAAATAATTATATGAAGTGAAAATTAAGTGACAGTAAATGTAATACATTTATATTATTATGATTTAAATTATTATTTTATACAAAAAACATCTCTTTGAATTATATTTTTCACTACATAATATTCCACTGATTAATACTAAAATAAATAAAAAGTTTTAGTAAAACAAACTAAATCGAATGTTATTTTTTTTTGAAAGCAAGACTTTCACATACTCATATTGACTTTGTAAACCAAATCGGTAACTCTGTTCGTGCTAAACTAAATCGAATGTTAAACAATATGGAAACTCAGTTATTTTATAATTTTGATTTTACTAATTGGCACAAATTTAATGTTAATTAAGTAATAAATAAAAATATACACTATTATTATTATTGTAATATAATTAATGAAGTGATGTATTGTTAAGATAATATAATTAATGAAATTGTTAACATAGGTGAAAATAGAAAGACAATTAATGTAAATATATTAATTAAATTACTAAAAGGACACTATATTTTATTTTTTATACTACTATCCATGTTTACAAATAATTCTCATTTATACTATTATTCATGTTTCCAAATAGTACTAAAAGGTACTTCAGTTTTAATATCATTTAAATTAAACTATATACTATATAAAACATATAAAAATATTTTAATTTCAATTTGCAGTGAAAAATTATTGAGATCTTAATATTTAAATTTTGTAATTTGTATTGAAAAATCTCACATTAAAAATTTTGTGATTAACGGTTTAAATTTTTGTTAAAGCAAATATAAAAATGTTAATAAAATCATATGAGTAAGAAGTATCAATAATAAATATTTATATTAAGATATCTTATATATCTATGTCAATATCACTAAAATTTAATTTTATACCATATAAAGTAAATAAAGTGATTTTTTGAATTATTTACCAAAAACCTGATTGTAAATTAATAAAAGCTATTGGTTTTGATTTATGTGCTTACTCTAATGTATATACTTTTATGTTTACAAATTATTTTTAAATTAGTGGTTTCTAATATGTTATTTGATCCTCACAATCCCAAAAATACAATTTTTCAAATTTAAGTGATATTTAATATTAGAAGTACTGTATATATATATATAGATATTATTTCATTCAGATTAAATAATTTAGGCTTGATTTTATTCCTAAAAATCTTTTAATGAAATATCATGACAAGATTTCAATCACCTCTTTTTGAGTTTGTTCGAAAAAATGATTTTATCATTCGTCTAATATTTGTTTCTCTCTAATACTTTGTTTAGCTATTATAATTATAATAATGACAGATTTGAATTACTTATTATAAATTTTCTGGTTTATCATTTTATAAATCAAAAAGTTCTTAGTTTATATATAGTTTACATATACTAGTATTATTATTATATATATATTTATTTATTTATTTATCGATATACTCTTAAGTAAGTAAACCTCAAAATCGTAGATTACTAAAATAAGTAATTTGTTTTGTTTTTCTAAAATTAGATGATTTCTAGACCGAACTTTTGAATATATACTAGACAGAAATTTATATTTCGAGTCTTCACTTATATTCTATAACAGTTTGATATATTAGATTTGAACATTAACATGTGAATAGAGTTTGCCGGTGATTTTCTACAAAAATTTGATTCTTAGATATGTATCCAAGAATAGAACTAATTTTTACAGATGTCCATCTTTTTAAATCGACACTTATGTAACTCACCTAATTCATAGAAGAAGCTAAAAAAAAAAACAAAACTCATATCAGTGAAACATAAACAAGAACGCAAGCACAATTTTATAGAGGTAGAAAATAAAATTACTTATGGGGATTCAATAGTAAACAAATTGAGAGCAGACAACCTAATTCATTTTCGTCATTTTACAATCGATGTTGCTTATCTGGTTTTGGTGATTTGTGTCAGCCGTAAAACTTAATTTCTTTTTATGCATATGAAATCTTAAAAATAATTAAAAAGAGTTGTAATACGTTAATAATTCAACAGCGATGATACATTTAAGAGATCAACATTTGTATTCCTCATTATACGTTAAAACCATTTAATGAACAAACATTAGTATAAAAAACTCACTCCACGCATGTGCGCGAGTTATCATCTAGTTGACTAATAAACATGAATTAACAAGAAAATATTAAAAATTCATTTAAAATTAGGAGAAAATTGAAGTTTAATAAAGCTTTACGTAGAACACTTCTTAAGAAGTCTTCTATTTAGGTCATTTTTTGCAATTGAAAATTCATGAAGTAGGACTTGTTAAGAAGTCTACTCTACTGAAAAAAATCTTGAGAAGTTTTCCTTGCAAATATTGGCTTAACTTGGAATTTGATTTTTTTTTTTAAATGCCAGAGAAGTCTTCTAGGATAAACATGTTAGTTTTGCAATTGACCGAAGTTTGTCAGATATTTGATTTTATAAAGAAGACTTTCCTCCCAGCCAAAGGTTTGACCAAAACCCGGAATAAAATTTGAGACATCTTGAGAAGTCTTATCATTAATATTAAATGTTTTACTATTAATTTTCAATTGCAAAAGTAACCCACACAGACTTCTTTCGATATCGAGAAGACTTCCAGAAAACTTTCAGATAATTTCTTTATAAGTTTTCTCTAAGAAGAATTCCCGAGAATTCTTCTATAAAAAGTTAAATTTCTGACAAATTTCGGCAAACGCAAAACAAACTTGTTTATTTGAGAAGTTTTCTCTGGGATTTTCAAAAAAAAATTGTTAACAAAAGAAAGTTAGAAGACTTCTACGAAAGTCTTTGTTAAAACACACACAAAAAATCAATTGCAAAACTAATTTATGCATTGATTAGAAGACTTCTAGAGAAGTCTTCTTCGCGAACAGATCTGAAAAAAATAACGATTTCATACTTTAAACCCGTTAGATGACTTATGTGGTTTCTCCAATCACCCACAACTTCACCAGAATACCTACCAACTCGTTAATGACCAAGAATCATGACCTTCAATTCTCGATGAACCTTACATAATTTGGAATTAAAATCATTAGTATTTTGGATGAATTTGGAGAGATAAAGAAAAAGATGTGATTTGTAAGCATAAGAAATGAGATAGAATGAGAAAAGTTTGAAACTTTAGTGTGTTAGCACCTTCAAAATGGTTATTTACGGTGGTTGGTGTATTGATGACAATGAAAATGTTGTAAATACTTGGTGAAGATGGAGATGATAAGGTAAAATACTCATTTTCGAAAAGAAAAAGAAGTAATGACATTTTCAAGATTAACTTAAACTTCTAGGATGAATAAGGCAAGAAAAGGTTTCAAAAAAACATATGTCATTTTTTTGTTTGACTAGAAATTTTAGGTCATACTTCAAAAAATCAATTATTTTTTTACAGGAACAAATCCTAAGTAAACTTTAAAAATATAGTTAGAAAATGTTATTTACTAAGAGAAATTAACTAAAATTTATGTATATTTAACAAAATTAAAAAAATTATGGTGATCAAATCTTCAAAGAGTAGAAAAGGTTAGACTAAAATATAGAAAATAAAAAGAGAAATTCTCTAAGATAAATCTTTTAAGTTTTCTCACAAAATAGCACTCACTGAGAAAAATGACCAAAATTGTTTCTATTAAAAAGTAAAAATACATTTATATCATAGGATTAACTAATCTAGACTTAGAGTTTAGAGATAAAAGACATTGTTTTGAAGATATAGTTTTAAATTTTAAAAAATAAAAATTAAAATTAAAATTTTCAAAATATTTGGTCATTTTCCTCCTTGAAAATTATTTTTGTGATAAAAACTTAAAAATGGATATTTGAAAAAATTGCCTAAATAAAAAAAATATTTTTTTCCGAATTCATTAGAATAAAGAAATATACCCACTTTACAAACATGTAAATCAGTCACAGCCTTTTTTGAAATACTACTGCGTTTTTCCAATTACAAAAACTCTTTAGAATGATCCAATACTAAGCAAAGTTTCTCTTAGAGTTTGAACTTCTGTCCTCCAAATTTTATAAGTATATTATCAAGTATATCAACGCTTAAGGCTTATCAATGACACCAACTAGTACGTTAACACTAACATACTTGATCATACAAACTAAGCAACGATCAATTCCGTTACAAATATGTCAACACCAACGCAACAACACAAAGTCAACATCACACTCCATAAAATACTATGTCACACCGTATAGCATAAACCGACACCATAAGCACACAATGAAATCTGTCTCTTTGTTTTCGAAGGTCTTTTTCTTTTCTCACACAGCACATATTAGTATATACCAAACCAGAACTTGTTATCTAAATTTTTCAGATGCAGTCTAAGCAAAAATATATATATATATATATATAATATAATGACGAACTTCCTCTTCAAACAATTTTTTTTTTTATTAATGGAAAACATTCATTCGTCTTTAAATATATTCCCTTTTTCTTTTCCAAACTCAACTATCCCACATTGTATATCACAATAGACAAACTCCAACATACCTAGCTCCAGCTTCTTCAGCAACACGCATATATCCTCAAAAAACTGCATCTTCAAATCAACGAAATAAACCTGCATCATAGTCGTTTTCATAATAATGCGTCACGTATACGTTATACACCAAACTGAAACTTATTAAGAATTCCTCCTAACTACTGTATACATTCAAGTCCATGCATAAACATGAACGTTTTATTTACGGTAAATACAGAAAAAGGGATGGCGGAATACCATATCTTATTCACTTTTTTTGTTATTCAACTCATTGATAAGGCGATAGTGTTTACTGATTTATGGAATTTTGTTTGTGTTTTCTTTCTAAGTTGACTTAAAACTAGTACTTTAAATCTGCAGTCTTCCTCGAAGTTTCGCGTGGGCATTTTTTCCATCTTTGAAAATCAACCAATACACATTTTTTCAGTCTTTGGAAATCAAGAAATACACATTTTCTCATCTCCCCCATTATAAGAATAACAACGGTCTAAAATTGATTCCTTCTTAACAATAACGAAGAAATACAAGAAAAACAAAAGTTATCTTACATTAAAAATGGTGAAATATTTTTCTTTGATTATCGTCCTCGCTTCTTCTCTTCTTCTTGTCCTTCAAGACCTCGAACAAGTTCACGCCCTTGGGTGTTCTGGAAGCTTCTTAAACAGTAACAGCAGCTACTTTCAGAATCGTCACAGTCTCTTCTCTACTCTTGCTTCAAAAGTAGTCGCCAATGGTGGATTCTACAACGCCTCACTCGGCAAGAATCCCAACAGAGTTTACGCTCTTGTCCTCTGCGCAAGAGGCTACGAGCAACAAGCTTGTATCAGTTGTGTCGAAAAAGTGACTCAGGAGATACAAACGAGTTGCCCGAACCGAATGAATTCGTTCCATTGGGACAATGACGATGGAGACCATGTTTCTTGTCTTGTACGTACCTCAAACCAGTCAACTTTCAAGAACTTCCAGCTTGTACCTGCTGTCATATACCCAAGTCCACTTACTATGGAGCCATCCAAGGACATGACCCTTTTCAGTAAACAGTGGGAAGCAACAGTTAATCGGACAGTCCAGGCTGCCACGGAAGCTAAAAATATATCCGTACTTCAGTACTATAGTGCTGTAGAAGCCGAGTTCACGGAGTTTCCAAATGTATACATGCTGATGCAATGCACGCCTGACATAACTTCTCAAGACTGCAAGATATGTTTGGAAAAAAGCGGGACATATTTTAAAAAACAGTTTTGGGGAAGACAAGGCGGCGAGGTTAGTCGTCCGAGCTGTGTTTTCAGGTGGGATCTATATGCTTTCCATGGTGCTTTTGATAATATAACAAGAGTTCCTGTACTTCCTGGAAGTCAAGGTCAGGCTCAGCCACCTTCAAAGGAAAGTTCTATAAAAGGCAATAAAGGTAAAACAAATGAGACAGAATTTTACAATCTGTAAAATGATACAAAAGAAACTAGTTATAATTTGCAGGAAGAAGCATTGGGAATGGTGGAATTATCTCGATAGTTGTTCCTGCTTTGATTAACATTTTAGTGTTTATTGGACTCATCAAACTCTATACTCGGAGGAGACAATTCAACAACATAATCAATGGTATGTACCATGTTTGTTGCATCAATTAATCTCAAGATGAAGAGGGTTAAGAGCCTTATTATTTATGAGAACACTTCTAAAGTTCTCAAACAAAAATGGTATTAGTGTTATAATCTAATTTAGCTGAATTTTAATTTTAATCTTGAAATAAAATTAAATTAATTGAGAGTTGACAAGTGTTATTTGGTGGTCTTTTTTCTGGAACACAAATTTGGTGTTCTAAAGAGTTTTTCAAAAGCTCTTCTTTGAGAACTCTATTATATTCTTTTTTTTAATGAAAACTATTATATTTTCTTTCTTCACTTGTTGTTACTTTGATTTTTGTTTAACGATGAGAACACCTCATGAGAACCTCCCAATGCAAACGCCCTAAGACTTGTTTTTTTTTAGTTGGTACTGCAGAGTACTCTGATGGTCAACTTATGTTACGGTTTGATCTGAGAATGATCTTAATGGCAACCAATGACTTCTCGTCTGATAATACGCTTGGCCAAGGTGGATTTGGTACGGTCTATAAGGTAGCAATAACTCTTTGTTTTCCTATAATTATGAGTTCTCTATCAAATATTGGTCTTTAATAGGTCTTGAGAACCGGTTTCAGGGGATATTGCCAAATGGCCAAGAGATAGCTGTGAAGAGATTAACAAAAGGTTCAGGGCAAGGAGATATGGAGTTTAAGAATGAGGTTTCACTCTTGACAAGACTCCAACATAGGAATCTGGTTAAGCTTCTTGGGTTCTGTAATGAAGGGGACGAAGAGGTTCTTGTCTATGAGTTTGTCCCCAACTCAAGTCTTGATCACTTTATCTTTGGTGAGCCTTAAAAAGACAGCCGCCATTTTGGATAGTTATAGAAACATTTAGCAATACAATATTTCTTTGAACTCTGCAGATGAAGAGAAGCGTTCGTTTCTTACATGGGAGGTGAGGTGCAAAATTATAGAAGGCATTGCTAGAGGCCTTCTTTATCTCCATGAAGACTCTCAGCTGAAGATTATTCATAGAGACTTGAAGGCAAGCAACATCCTTTTAGATGCTGAGATGAACCCTAAAGTTGCAGACTTTGGGACAGCTAGATTGTTCAACACTGATGAGACTCGAGCTGAAACAAGACGAATAGCTGGTACCCGGTAAGAACATATTAATCAATCTTTAAAACAAATAAATATGCTCATAATTAATTAAAGTTATAAGTTGAATATATGCAGTGGATATATGGCTCCTGAATACGTTAATCATGGGCAAATCTCAGCAAAATCTGATGTATATAGCTTTGGTGTTATGCTTCTAGAGATGATAAGTGGTGAAAGAAACAAGAGGTTTGAAGGAGAAGGAATTGCAGCTTTTGTAAGTTTCTTCACATAGCAGTAGTCTTCTTGGTTTGTATCTTCTAACATATGTAGAGAAAGTAAGAACATATCTTTTATTTTATGTGGTTTAGGCATGGAAGAGATGGGTTGAAGGAAGGCCTGAAATCATAATTGATCCTTTCTTGGTAGAGAATCCGAGTAACGAGATCATTAAGTTGATCCAGATTGGTTTATTGTGTGTCCAAGAAAATGCATCAAAGAGACCAACAATGAGCTCTGTAATAGTTTGGCTTCGCAGTGAGACAATTAAAGTTCCTTTACCTAAGGCTCCTGCTTTCACGAGTAATCAATCCCAATCTGAAGATGGGATAATGTCAATCAGCAATGTCTGCACGGAGTTGAGTTCTCGTTGACTTTAAATTTATTAATCAGTATGTTGTTTATAAGGTAGTACAAAATATTCTTATTACAAGTAGATACAATCACAAGTTCTAGAAACCCATACAGAGAATATATTACTTGCTTATTTGATTCATATGTTTGTTTTGTTCATTGATTGTTGCTCTTTTTCATTTGCTCAGTGCTTTGTTTTCCTCTTTGATTTATTTGTTGTATGAAAAAGGAAGACAGAGTTGAGAGAAAACGAAGATAGGTCTAGAGTTTCCTTTAATAATATTATTGCAATGTAGTCTGTAAGTAGCCACCACTCAAGAGGAGGAAAAGATATTTTCAAATGAGGAAAGATTAAACGCTCTGAACTAAATAAAGAGTTCAAAGGAAAATTTGAATTTTTAGTCGATCCAAACACAACTTTGACTTCAGTGTCCAGAGTCCTATAGTCCAAATACTGGTTAATTTATGTCATAATTTTTGATTCAGAATGAATTTAATATCCCTGACCTCTCTCATGAAAAGAAACTTGGCCTAAGTGAATTTGGATGTGTACAAGATTAACAAGAAGTTCAGGGCAAGGAGATATGGAATGAGGTGTTACTTCTGGCAATAGTCAAACATTAATTATGGCTAAGCTTTTTTTTTTTTTTTACTAATATGGCTAAGCTTTGTTTCTGCAATGAAAGAGATGAAGAGTTTTTCATTAGCGAAATTGTTTCCTATTTAAGCCATGGAAAATTGAGGAGATTCTCTAGCATAAAAGATTCTCTCTAAGATCATTTTCAACATGTTTCTTTTTTCAACATCTTTTAAAGAAAAATCTACTTCAGTGTATGTTCATGTTTTCTTTTGCTGCGAGTATATCCCTATTTATATCTTAAAATAAAGGAATGATTTTTTTCTCTAATATAAATTTTTGAAAATAAAATCACATTGTTATTTACGTAAAGTCTTTTTAAAAAAGCTTTAGTTTAAATAATATCATAATATAATGAAACTTTGAAAAATCTAAAAGGTATTAATATGGTTTAATTTTAAATTTCATAAAATAAAAATTATTAGTTTTAAAATAAAATAAAATTTATTTAGAATATTCTTTTTAAAGGAAATAAATAGATAATTACATTGAATAATAACAAATTTTTATTTCATAGTTTCTCTATTTTAAGAAAAATTTCCTAGTATCGGAAATATTGGAAATGGTGTAACATCGCTTTTTTTTAACGACTGCAAGATGATATTGAATCAACCAAAGGTGAGTTTGAATACAAAAAGCTTGCTCAGAGAAAAAACATATAAACACTATCTTAAAAAGTTTTATGTGTGAATAAGGGCTGCTTCTCTGAAAATCTGCAAGTGTAGCAAAGCTGGTCTTAGCTATTCTCGCGCAATTCTATTTGATGATGAGGACTCTGTTTCAAAGGCCAACGAAGAAAAAGCAGCACAGCGTACACTTATTCTTAGTAGAATCGCCCGGAATCTTGGCCATTATGATTGCTTCATTACAGCTTCAATGAGATCATGAAGATCAGACCCAGTCAAAACTTTTTGAATTTCGAGGTCTTTTATGAGCATGTTCAACGGTTGCTTTTTCATAGGGCCCTAAAAAAAAAAAAATATTAAAATAATATCATAAAGAAAGAGAGTGTGAGGAGGGTAAGGCCATGTTTATCAGTAGGACCAAAAACCAAGTCCCTAGAGTTTTTTAATCATATTTGTAGTTTAGGACAATTAGAAGGACTTTGGTTAAATTTTCAGATTATTAGTGGGACTTTTAGTTGGTCCTTAAGTTTATTTTTTTTGCTTTTAAACAATAATAGATAAACCCAATATAAATTGAATAACTAATAAGAAAATACAATATTATTCATTTAATTAGAAAATTTCAAATATTTTAGAAGTAGATCGAGAATCCAAAGAAAGACTAACGTTTTTGATTGAACTGTGGTGACGGCTTCGGGAGTGGGAATCTCCTGAGAATCTGCTGACGTCTTCGGGAGAGATGCGGGTGAGAAGAGGGATGAAATCCTCGGTTTGTAGATTCGAATCGGAGAAGATTGAGGTGGGAGATTCGAGAGGAGCTACCGGAGGGGAATCGGCGGGGAATGAGCTGAGAATTTCGTCGCGAGTAGGAGATAAAACCGTCGGTCTCCTTTATCGCCAGCGTCGCCGTCGAGGAAAAAGAGAAACAATTGTATATCGAAAATGAAAGGGAAACCCGTGTTTCCCCTCCTCCGCTTCTCCGCTTCGTATCCAGCCGACACGTGCCAAGGAAGGACGCGAATAGGTCGACCTTAGTTAAGGCACGTCCGCCTTAATATTGCCCATTTGTTATTTATTTTTGGGCCAAAAATACCCAAGGACCCAACTCGCGGACGCCGATAAACATGGCCTAAGAGCATCATTATAGGAGGGACCCAAATTAAGTCCTTAGCATTATTATTGATTACTTTAGGGTTTAAGGACAAAGTTAAGGACTTTTGAATTTTTGTTGATTATTGGTAAGGACTTTTATGAGTCTTTAGAAAATTTTGATTTTTTATTTTAATAACTAAAATAAATGTAAAAGATAAGTTTTATATAAAACATATAACATTAAGCATTGAAAACATTGAATCTCACAACGAGGTACAGAGGAGTAAGCTTACCTTGTTTACAATCGATTCGATTGAGAGAAGCATATCGCGATTCGGCGGATAAATCAGAGAAGTGAGGGAGAAGAGATGCGATACGCAGAGAGGTGGCGATTGTAACCGAGATCAAAGAACGCGGTGTCGAGGTCGGTGTCGTCTCCTGCAATCGCCGTCGCCAGAAAAGGAGAGAAGATAGACGAAGAAAATGAAGTCGATACTTCATGCGTTGTAACTCTCCCGATTCGGTCTTCCTCTCGGGTTGCGATGCGTGTTCTTAAGGACGCGCATTAAACGTCTACTAATTAACAAACGAAAACTTCGTCTCTAACTCACTTTTGTTTTAAAAAATAATAATTAGAGGTTAAGGATAGTGTTAAGGACAGTGATAATGTTTCTCTAATATGCATGGTATTTTCAGAAACCGTTATAAAACTTTTGTTACCATGTGTCATGATATAAATAGCTTATTATTTAGAAACAAAATAAACTTTAATCAATTTTGTTATTATGTTATAATATTATTTAATGATTTATATACTGATTTTTAGAACTTCACCGTTGGTGGTGCTCTCATTCCAAACATCTCTTAAAAATTAAGGAGTTAGGAAATTTTTAAAACATTTTATTTTTACATCTCTAAATATTTTTACATTTACACTGTGAAATGGGGAAAGATATACCATTTGTATTTTGTATTTGAAAGCTCAAAAACTTATACATCCATTTAATATACCTCAATATACTATTTTCTAGAAAAAGGCTCACAACGGGTCAAACTCTTAAATAATGTGAAGCAAAAAAAAAAAAACTTTAAAAAATAGTCCGCACTTCGCCGCATCTGCGAAATTATGTACTGGTCGTCTTCCATGAAGATCTCAGGCTGCTTCCTTTCGGATGCATGAACCTATATATAAATTATACATTATTTTCCAAAAACCTTAGCCAAACTGCAGAACCTCGATAAACCAACTCCGACCCCACCAAAGACATTTTCCTCCCGATTTCCTGTTTCACAAATTTAAACATTTTTAGTACATATCCTTATTATAGTTCCTATGCTATTTCGTTAATACGATTCTAACGAATATATTAGTATATTACTTCATATTTCATAAAGAACATAAAAAAAATCTGTAAGCAAAGAAAGCATCTAAATTTCACCAAACAAAAGATGCATATCTTCAACTAACATGATAATTAATTCATAAAAATAAAAAATTAATATGATACTATTTTTTTTATCAACAATATAAGTTCCAGACTGATTAGTTAGAGCTGTAGTTGTTGTGGGCAGTCAAAAAAAAATTTACAGCCACAAAATTTTACAATCAAACTCAGTTCCTATATTCTACGGCAAGAAACTAAAAATATAGCATCAGCTAATCAGATCCTAGATTCATATTTTTTTTCCAAATCTGATTATAGTTTTTTTGAAATTCCAATTTTAAAATAATCATTACACTACTGTAGGCCACGAATGAGAAATTATTATAAGTTTATTATCTATTGCATCATGTCATGTAACATTAATAGAATCAATAGATACAATAAAATAAAGCCAGTTGTAGTGAGACGCGAAACCATTACCACGTATCTTCTGTAAAGAGGAAAGAGCCCATGGTTTTAAATTTATCATCTATACTATTAAAGCAGGATCCTATTGTCATAATTACCTTAGGGGCATGTTTCCTTCACTAACATTGCATGTTTCATTAAGGGCAATTAAGTAATATTAATAACAAATCTATATTGGGTCATTATTTTTGGATCCAGCCCAAATCAAATCTCTCTTGGGCCATTTGGGCCTATTAAAAAATCAGATTCAATTCTCACCTTTTTTTTTCCTTTGGGCCATTGAGTCCAAGTTCAAATAATTTTTTTTCAACTATTCTTAATTATTATTTTTTCTTTTCTTAATATAATTTAAGCATTCATAAAAATAATTGAATTTTTTTATCGAAAAGTATAAATCTTTATTAAAAATATATAATTTTTTAATTAAAATATTAATCCCATAATAAAATTAATTTATCAGAGTTATACCAACTTAATTCATTAAAAATAAAGTTTATTTTTTTTTAACATAAATAGTCATTTAAAATGAAATCGATAAATAAAGATAAAATTTTTAAGTCTTTTATAAAATAAAACACAAATATAGGAAAATATGACATTTACTAAATATTTGTCAACTGAAAAAATAATAATAATAAACCCGCGCTTTCAAAGCGCGGGTCAAAATCTAGTTATTCATTATAAATCATGACTACTTTTGGACCAACTTGGGCATCGTTGCCAATTACGACCCATAAACTAGGCAAATATTTTATCCTATATAGCCTATTTCTTGGCAATGACCACATGAATTAAAGAAAAAAATTGAACCAAAATGAGAAAATTGTGTGATGTAATTCTCTTCTCTTGCTTACTTCTCCTAACTTTTGTAGACGTTGAAGCAGATTGTGAAGGCAGCTTATTTGCCGTTAACAGCACTTACAGCGAAAACCTTAACTCTCTTTTCTCTTCTCTTGCAAGTAACGTCACCGCTAATGACGGCTTCTACAACACTTCAACCGGAGAAGGCTCCAACAAAGTTTACGGTCTTGCCCTTTGTGGACGAGGCTACAAGAAGCAAGCTTGTGTGAGCTGCGTGGAGCAAGCGATTCAAGAATCGCAACAAAGATGCCCAAATCGAATGAAATCTTTCAGGTGGACCACTAGAGACAATGACAATGTTTCTTGCCTTGTACGGTACGCTAATCATTCTGTTTCTGCGAAACTCGAGCTTTTCCCACCTACTTTGTCAGATAATCCTTTAAACATAGAGGAACCTAAGAGCCTTAAGCTTTTTCGACGAGAATGGGAAGCACTGACTAACCTAACAATGCAGTCTGCTACTTCAGCTCCTGAAAATTCATCAGTTGTGCTCAAGTTCTATAGCGTCGTAAGAGCAGAGTTCACAGAATTTGCAAATGTTTACATGATGATGCAATGCACTCCTGACATTTTATCTAGTGAGTGCAACAAATGTCTTAGCCAGTGTGTGTTGAACTTTCAAAACAATAATTGGGGAAGCCAGGGCGGTGCAGGTCGGCTTCCGAGCTGTTACTTCCGATGGGATCTTTATTTTATTCCTGGATCTTCTGAGAATATGACAAGAGTTTCTATGGTTAGTCGTGCTACTACTCTTCCTCAAGGAGACACGGTCTCACAACCTGAGAATGACAAGAAAGGTAAATTAAAAGTTAGCTTATCTTGTTAGTCACATAATTTTCATTTGTTGGTTGCAATAGGGTCAGGCATAAAAGTCGGACCCAAAATCTGAAGCCAAACCCGATAAAAAATCTGAATCGAACCCGACCCTAACTGTAACAATACATGATTGGATCATTTTATACACTAGTTCAGATAACCGATATTACCTGAAGTCGAAAAAATATCTGAAAATCTAAAAATCTTAAAAGTACAAAAAAACAAACCCAAACCTGAATAATTACACAAAAATCCAAAGTACACAAAATAAATATTCAAAACTTTTAAAAGTAAGTAAAATAGCCAGATTCATTTTTATTTTTGATTTTGGTCATACATTATTCAAGTTTATATGCTTTAGATTAAGTTCTTTTTTTACTTTGACTTTGTGTACTTAATAAATATTTTGTGTAAAATACCTGAATTAATACGAAAAGACAAAAAAAAAAAAGTTGAACCCGCATGGATACTCGAAGCCAACCTTAACCAGAGAGGATATGAACCGAACCGGCCTAATGATGTAAAATACCGAAACAAGTAACCCCTAAACCCGAATATCTGAAATAATTGAACCTAAACGAGTATGCTTAGGTTGCAAATTGATGATGTTAATTAGTGAATAAAGTTCCACATTAATAGTTGAAAATAATTAACTAATATAGAAAAGAGATATGGCTAATCTATTTATAGCCGATTGATTTTAAACTGGAAGCTCATGAAACTTACATATTATTAGAACCACTTGATGTGGGGCATTTCTGTGGATGTTGTTCATACAATTATCCAAGTTTTAGCTAGCGACGTGTTAATGAATGAAGGCTCTTTTCAGTAGTTGGAAAAATCATTAGTTAATATATGATGAGATATAGTCAGTCCAATTATCAATAATCTATACTATTAAAATAAAAGTACAAATAAGAAATATTCGTTAAGCTTTCAATTTATTTACAGTAGAATGCTTTTAAAATAATAACTATTCCTTGTTTCTAGCATTTATTTTCAAATTTAATACTTCCTCCGTTTTTTAATGATAGACTTTTAAAAAAAAAAGTTTATTTCACAAAGATGTATTTTTGTGTTTTTATGAAAAAATTGTAAACTTCAAGAAAATTAATTGACTTTATTGAATTACTATTGGTTAAAAATTATTGAAAATTGAAAATTACATAAAACGATACATTTATCATGTTAGTTTAATGTGTTTTCTTAATATGTGTAAAAATACTAAAAATATATATATTTGTGAAACGGAGAGAGTATATGATTTCTTAAATTGAATACATAAGAAACGCAGTATAAATCTCTAACAAAGAATTTCCTAAATAAATTGAACAATGATTTCAGTGTAATTATTTAATTTACATATTGCACATAATACTATATCTTAAGGAAATACTTTTTTCTTTTTCTTTTTTGGCAGGAAAAAGGATTGGCAATGGAACTATAGCGATAATTGTTGTTCCTACGGTTATTAACGTCTTCGTATTTGTTGGTCTTTTCATCATCTTTGATCAGAGGAGAAAGGCCTATAATAAAAACATCAACGGTAAGCTGTTAGTTTGCAGCAGTGAAGTTTACTTCTTTTTTGGTAGAATAAACGTTTAATATTTTGTGGTATTTTCAGAATGCTTTGATTCTGATGGACAATCTATGTCGCGGTTTGATCTTGGCATGATACTCTCTGCAACCAATGAATTTTCACCTGAAAATAAACTTGGTCAAGGTGGATTTGGAACTGTCTACAAGGTAAAAAAACATTCACACAAAAAAAAAACTAATAATTCTTGTCAAATTTTGATATGGGTCAATAATTTTAATGCGAGATGACTGATTTCAGGGGATTTTACCGAACGGACAGGAGATAGCGGTGAAGAGATTAGTAAGTGGTTCAGGACAAGGAGATACAGAGTTTAAGAATGAGGTCTCGCTCTTGACAAGACTCCAACATAAGAACTTGGTTAAGCTTCTTGGGTTCTGTCATGAAGGAGATGAAGAGATTCTTGTCTATGAGCTCGTGCCGAATTCTAGTCTTGATCATTTTATCTTTGGTGAGTTTTATTGAGATACTCCATTTTTGTTACTATACATCTGGAAGTTCTTTTTATCAATAGAGACTGTTTTCTTTAAGCAGATAAGGCGAAGCGTTCACTTCTTACATGGGAGGTGAGGTTCAAGATTATAGAAGGCGTTGCTCGAGGTCTACTTTATCTCCATGAAGATTCGCAGTTGAAGATTATTCATAGAGACTTGAAGGCAAGCAACATCCTTTTAGATGCAGAGATGAACCCTAAAGTTGCAGACTTTGGGACTGCGAGGTTGTTCGAAGCTGATGAGACTCGAGCTGAAACAAGACGAATAGCTGGAACCCGGTAAGAACATATTAATCAAACTTGAAGAAAAAAATATAAATGCTCTAACATTCATCAATTAATGTATGCAGTGGATATATGGCTCCGGAATACCTGAATCATGGGCAAATCTCCACTAAATCCGACGTTTTTAGCTTCGGTGTTATGCTTCTAGAGATGATTAGTGGTGAAAGAAACAATAGTTTCGAAGGAGAAGGACTTGCAGCTTTTGTAAGCTTCCTCACATGTCTTGGTTCATTTCTTTTACTTATAACACATGTAAAGAAAGTAAGAATATATCTTTCTTGGTACAGACATGGAAGAGGTGGGTTGAAGGAAAGCCTGAGACCGTTATTGATCCTTTACTGATGAAAAATCCGAGAAACGAGATCATCAAGTTGATCCAGATTGGTTTATTGTGCGTTCAGGAGAATGCGGCAAAGAGACCAACTATGAGTTCTGTAATAGTTTGGCTTGGCAGTGAGACTATCATCATTCCTTTACCTAGGGCTCCTGCTTTCACTAGGGACCGATCCCAATCTGAAAATAGTAATATGTCAACGAATAATGACATCTTCACGGACTTGAGTTGCCGTTGAGTTATAAATAAGTTGATCATTAGGTGTCTGCAAGTGTGTTACCACAAAAGACCCAATAACCCCATTTTTGTAAGTAGCGATATACAAAATGATTTATCTCTTATTACCTAGCTGGTGCAAACTTGCAGTTGTACTTAAGTTTAGTTCACTAAACTTCTCCATCAGATTTACATGCGGAGCAAGCAAAGCGTTGAACTTAGAAATTTCGTTTGTAATATTCTTTGAAGAATTCTGAAATCAAATTTGCTTTTTTTTTTTTACTTACTTGCACTAATGATAGAATGATTAATCTGATAATTTCCAAATAGTTACGTCATGGTCTGTTCCAAACTCATATATTTCTAAATGGGTTTACAGGGAAGATATTGAATCGACAAAAAATAGTGGTACAGAGATTAACAAGAAGTTCAGGGCAAGATAATATGGATTTCAGGAATGACAAACTCTTAGCATAGAAATAGAATTGTGGTTAATAATTTTTTTTTTTTTTGCAATGAAAGAGGTGAAGAAATTTTTTTAAGAAAGGTGAGTTCCCATTTGTTTAAATTTTTTCTACATTATTCCCTTTATCATTTTTTTCATTCAATTCTTGAAATGAATTTTTTTTCAAAATTTTCCATTCATTTCGTTAATCAATCGATCACCAATTGAATTTTTAATGTACAATGCTCATATAAAAATTGATGATTAGTGCGGATCTTCAGTTTAAGTTATCGAGTAATAACTTAGTTCTACGAGGAATGCAAACATGAAAGATGAGAAACTATAGAAAAATTAACTAGTTGCTTACTGATAATTTTTGGGGGAGGTTTGGTATGTATACATATTGGTTTTGGATCTGATTTCTCTTGGAAACTAAATTGTCATTATTTTATTAGTTTGATTTAGATTTCGATTAAGATGGTTAAGATGATGGATCGTATCTATTTTGTGGTATTAGTCAAAATATACTCTAAATTTGAGTCAGACAGTATAATATGATTTTGGACTATTTCACTCTTTACCATTAAATGTATTCCTTCCAATACTGTCTGGATCAATCCATAAGGGTTATCAATTTAAAAAAAAACTATAAAAAAGTTGAACTGTTATTTTACACAAGACATGCGTCATTTTTAAACGCTGATGTGATAATCACGAAAAGATTATATTTCCATTTTCATATTTAGTAGATTTTGCGTCTGAACAATATTTTAGTTTTGATTTAAATAAAAAAAGATTTTTCCCAAAAAAAGGTCTTTAACATTTAACAAAGAACAATCTTCTTTTAGCTAAGGCTTTCCTTTTAAAAAAAAAAAGCTTTCCTTTTCTCATATATCGTTTTCATCAGTAAAAAAAACTTGGGAAAATTGTTTTTTAGAGCAAAAAAATAGTAACTATGTCCCTTTATACTAATCTATACTACTTTATGTCCCATTGGACTAATATTTTTCAAAATAGCAGTAATGCCCTTAAAATTGTAATTTTTTATTCCTTTTTTGTTTTTTTTTTATTTTTTTGTTCCTTTTTCGTTTTTTTATTTTTAAAAAAAATCGATTTTTTTTCAAAATATAAAAGTGAATATTCCCAAATATTTTGTTTCCATATTTTTAGGAACTGATTTCTTATCCGTAGAATACAACTAATATGTAGAAATCGGTTTCTACAGTTTTTTAGAATTATAGTAATGTTTAGATTTTGATTTCTACATGTTTTAGATTTATAGTAAATCTATAGAAGTCGGTCTCTACGTGTTTTAGATTTATATTAATGTGTAGATTTTGATTTCTAAAGATTTTAGAACGATAGGTTAAGCGCGGAATGTGTATTCTAAATATTTTTAGAATACTTCTATTTACGTAGATCACATATTCTAAACTTCGTAATTCAATGAAAAAAGTAGATTTAGTTTTCTACTTCGTAGAATGTTATTTCTACTTTATTTAGAACATAATATGAAATTTATAATTTTAACTTTTTTATAATTGGAAAAAATATCACTAAGTTCATATAGGTATTTTATCAAAAGTTATTATTTTCTCAATTTTTTTATTTGTAAAACTATTTATTAAATTTATTTTTAAAAATATTAAAAGGTGTTATAGAAAAATATGACACAAAATATAGATTAGTCTAAAGGGACATAGTTAACATTTTTTTGCTCTAAAAAACAGTTTTCCCAAAAAACTTTTAGAAACCCCGACTTTTACGGTGACATAACGACAAAGATATGGACTTTCCCATATCATGACGTAAACGACGACTCGTGGAAATTTTTGTCTGCTCGAAACTTCAACGTGGAAAATTACTATATTTACGTCTTTAGTCTCCGGTCTTCGAGCATCACACATGATAAATTGATAATGAGTACTCAAATCAAAAAAGACTACTAGAGCCTAGAGGTAGCAAATCTGATTAAAAGAGTCTCAAACAGAAAGTCTATGAGGCTACCAAAAAAGGAAAGGTAAATAACTAAATGTATATAATAGCAACAAAAAGATGTTAGATGGTCTAAGCAAAAAATATATACTGAGATAAAGGGGAATTTGATCCAAAAAAAAAAGATAAAGAGGAATTTGCCCTTAATCATTAATCATTAATCATTATCTTATTATATAAAGATTGGTTTTTCAAAGTTGCTAATTAACACGATCACGACACATGATAATTATATATTTTATGATTGTGACAGGTGTTAATATATCTCATAATTAAAAATATATATACTAAGATATTAACAAAAGCAAATTTTATTAAAAGTAATTAAAATATTATTTAATAGTAATTTTCCCATTTTTAAAATCCTAATCAAAATATAATTGCAAAAAACTATTTGATAATAATTTTCCTTATAATATTGTTGTATGCGTTTAAATATATAATGATTAAACATATATATAATAAGATAATAAAAACGAATTTGATAAAAACTACTTTTAAAAATTATTTAATAGTAAATGTTTTTTTAATATTTAGTAGAAATTATTTTAGAAATTTATTTTTACAAAATCGTAAAAAAAAATTGAAAACCATTTATTTAATAGAATTTTCCTTTTCTATGAGTTTGGTTCTTCAAAAATTTTAATTAACATGATCGCGACACATGGCAATTATATATTTTAAGAATGTGACATGTGTTAATCTATCTCATACTTAAAAAAATATTATGATATTAACAGAAACAAATTATATTAAAAAGAAATTAAAATATTATTTAATAATAATTTTTCTTTTTTACAATCCTAATCAAAAGATAATTGCAAAAGACTATTTGATAACAACTTTCCTTATAATATTGTGACATGTGTTTAAATATATAAAATACTAAAAATATATATCACAAAATAATAAAAACGATTTTGAAAAAAACTACTTTTAAAAATTATTTAATAGTAAAAACGATTTTTAAAAATATTTAGTAGTCATTGTTTCAGAAATTTTTCTTTTTCAAAATCCTAAAAAATATATTTGAAAACAATTTACTTAATATAATTTTTATTTAATAAAATTTTAATGAAAATATAATTATAAAAGATTATATTGAGCTTGGTTCTTCAAAATTGCTAATTAACAAGATTGTGACACATGGTAGTTATATATTTAAAAATGTATATGTTAAACTATATCACAATCAAAAATATATAAAATAAAATTATAAAAATTATTTTTCTTAAAAATTATTAAAGATTCTTATTCTTATTCTTATTATTATTATTATTACTATTATTATTTTTCATTGTACTGTTTGTTTTAAAATATACTAAAGATAGATAATTATAAAAGATAAACATTAACTTAAAAAAAATATCAAACAAAAACGAGTTGTAAAATCCTACAATAAATTATTAACATGAAGAAAAACTAACTTTAAAATAATTAATATTACTTTTTCAAAAGTATTATTAAAAGAAAATTGTAAAAGTACTCTTATTATTTTCTTATAAGTAAATAACTTTCCTTTTTAATAGATAATTGTATGTTAAAAAGTTATGACAAATAATAGCTACAAATATTTCACATCTATATTTAGGTTTAAGCTTGCACATATTACTTTTACAAAACACAATAGTATTTACATGAAAAGTATTACATGAGTATTTTCGTTTAATTTCTTGATACAACTCACTTTTCTATTATCTTTATTACATTGTATGATACTAGCATAACTTTTAATTTTGATGTTATTGTCGTATACGAATACGAGTATACATGCATATGATAAATATGTCTTTGTAATGTATAAGACAAAATGTATAAATAATTAAACAAAAATTTTCTATTAAAAATAAAATCGTTGTATAAAAATCTATAAGAAATAAAATAATTAATTTCCTTTTTAAAATCTAAATAAAATAAAAACATAAAAGTTATCTTATTTTTCTTATAATTAACTAACTTTAATTTTTAATAATTTTATGTTAAAAAATATAAACCAATTTAACTTTAAATATTTTACCTGATATAATTGTGATACGTATCAGTTAAAAAGTTAGATTGTGAATGTGTCAATAAATCTTCTATTATGTGAAAATAATTTACTCTTTTCTTAAAATCTTAAATAAAAAAATTTCTAAAAGAAAATTATTTTATAATCTTAATTAATTAAGAATTTTTTTTTTAAATCGTGACTAGAGAGAATTGTAAAATTCTATTTAATAATAATTTTTACTTCAGAAATTTAATGATACACATGATAGTAACAATTATTCAATTTAGAAGAAAAATTGTAAAAAGATTAACGGTATTGAATTTTTTTTTTTTGAAAATTGCAACTTTTAAAAATAGTTAATATTAATTGGAAATAGTTATTTGATAGAAATTATATTTTTTAAATCCTAGACCAAATATAATAGTGAAAATTATGTAATATTAATTTCCTTTTCTAAAATCCTACAAAACTGTAAAAGAATATTTGGTAGTTGTTTTCTTTTTTTTATAAAACAAAATCTAAAACAAAAGAAATTTGTATAATATTTTTAAATCCTAACCAAAAAAGAACTGTAAAACTTTATTTGATATTATTTTTAAGAGAGTGTTTGATGATGAACATGATACTTAAAATTATTTAATTAACAAAAGAAGTGTATAATTAGTATTGGTATGAATTGTAAAAATTATCTATTTAAAAAATATTTATTAATAACAAAAAATAATTATTTGATAGCAATATATTTTTTTGTGAAATTCTAAAAAGAAGATATTTGTAATAGGTTATATGACAATAATTTATATTTTCTAAAATCTTAAACAAAATTGTAAAAGAGTGTTTTTTTAATTGTAAATGAAAAGGAGATTTATAAAATAGAATGTTTTCCTTTTTTAAAAAATCCTAGCAAAATAAATATTTATAGACTTATATAATAAAATATTAAATTAGTACATAAGAACAAGTATAATGTTGTCATTGATTCGATTGGTGTATTTAATTTTCGTTTCCTTTTACTTTTTATTTTTTATTTTCAGATTGTGTATAGTTTAAATGTTTATTTATAGTATTTTCTCTAATCTTTAGTATAAAATTTATAACAACTCATCTATACACCATGATTATAAAATAAAATATTAATTTGAACTTATATGTGAAAACTTTTTAGTTATAAAATAAATCTCAAACAACATATGCAAAAACAATCATAATACTATAATAAAATGATTTATCATTTTATGTTTTAATTTTTATTAAAATAAAACATCAAACAAAAATTCGTTGCAACGCAACGGGCTCATATCTTGTTGTCTAATAAAATTCACACCCTCTCTACTCTCGTCTCTTCTTTCTACAAAACAAATTTTTTTTTATATTATCCCACAAACAAGCCCATAAATAAATAAAAATGGATCTAGTTTCTTAATCACGATCTCAGAATAATAAATAGTAATATTTAATTATTTCCGAAGTAATGGATATGTCACTAGAGAATCCTCCTATACATTAAAAGAGAAGTCACTTTAGTGATTTTTGCTGAGGTGGCACTCATATAGAGCTTCTCAGGAAAAACGTTATAATTCTATTGGCTGATTTTTTTGAATTTTTCTTTTTCATTTATTTTAATCAATCGCTTATGTAGACAAGCCCAAAACTATTGTCGATTTCGTTAAGCCCATATATAGCTAGGGGATAATAATTATCAATTTAGTTTAGCCTTGGGTACCGGTTCGGGTTCGGATCGGGTATTTCGGATTTTCAAGTATTTCAGTATAGAGGTATAGAACCCGTTCGGGTATTTCTATACTTCGGACCGGGTTCGGATTCGGTTATTTCGGATCTGGTTTGGATATTTAGATTTTGAAAAAAAAAATTAAAATTTTCATTTCTCAAGTTTGTTATATTTAAAAATATAACGTTCAGTTAACTAATTTTTTATTTTTAATAGATTGAATAGTTAATAGATTTGGACATAACATTTTAAAACTAAAAAGACATTAATTTAGTTAATTTTTTTAAATTTTGGATGTAACTTTTTGTTAATTTTTTAAATAAAAAACTTGACATGCATTTTAAGTGAGTAGCAAATCATTTTTTTCGTAATTGTATGTATATCATATGAACTTAAAGTAAGTGTAGTATCAATATAAATATTTTATATAAAATGAGAGATGTAAACTAAAAATATAAGGTTAATTATACATATGTTCGGTTATCTTCGGATATCCATTCGGGTTCGGGTATTATCCGTTCGGGTTCGGGTATCCAATCTCCCCTTATTCAATACCCGTTCGGGTATTTTGCTACTTCGGTTCGGATTTCAGTTCGGGTTCGGGTGCCAATTCAGATATCGGGTAAAGTGCCCACCCCTACTAATTAGGTTGTTTGTTTTTAATAACTTACCTTTCTAATATGGATTACTTGCGCAAGTTGAAATCATTAAATATGCAAATAACTTATTGACAAATTTTTTTTTAATAATTTACTTTTCTAATATAGATTACTTGCGCAAGTTGAAATCATTAAATATGCAAATCATTTATTCACAATATGGATTACTTGCGCAAGTTAAAATCATTAAATTTTATCGATTTAGTTTACCCTTGGGCAAAATTTAGAATTAAGACAAATATTAAAAACTTTCCTTATTATTCAAACGGTAAACTTGCGCATGTTGATATCATATTTATTATATTGCTTACAAAATATTTTAATGTTTCTAATTAGGTTGTTTGTTTTTAATAACTTACATTTCTAATATGGATTACTTGCGTAAGTTAAAATCATATCATATGCAAATCATTTTTTGACAATACACATTTAATATCTTTCTTTAAACGATTTTATTATTTATTGTGCAAAATATTAAAATCATTAATATGAGAATAAATCGACTGTATATATATAGGAGACACCCAAGGTCTTAAAATACAAACATTCTCTTTTCATTCTTTAAAGTATTATTCACAAATCTCTCCTCTCATACTATTAAGGTATTACGACAATGCTGCTTGTTGCTAAGAAAAATGTGTTTAGACGCAAAGGCTCCTCATCTTTAGAACCCTGAACTCAACTCTTTGTGTCTTGTCTCCAAAAAGCATGTCTGGTCTATCTTTTCCATGTGTTGAATACTGGTAACGACAATATGGTCTTCCTTTTTTTATATGTAGACCAGGTCGTGAGAGTGATAGTGATCCAGAAAACCTTGATTGAACATGCTGAGAAGCTTCGCCAAGTTAAATCAGTTCTTGAAGAGGTTCTTTAGTACTTTCTCTCTCTTTGTTGAATATTGTCCGGGAACGTATTACATAGTATCATTTAGTAATACTATCTTATAAGTAAGCTAGCATTATGCATTTTTTATTTAATTCATGAGGTCATTTTCTCACAGCAGAGAACCTTTTGGAATGGCGTAGAGAGAAAATTTCTCAGAGATATACAGGAAGGTTCAACTGAAGCCGCTGAAGTGGGATGGTGAAGGCGAAGAATAAAGACCTGTAGAGGCTCTTATGATTCTTAAATACGGCGGTGTTCTAACTCACGCTGGTAGAAAACATGTATTTACATACTCTACCATTTAATTTATCATTGTTATATATATATATATATGTTTTCCAAATATGGAAGAATTGTTTAACTTATTGACGTTTAACATCACTTGCCATATAATCTAACGAATATTACAAATAACAATTTATGGAAACTATTCTCGAAATTATTGAAAGACTAATAATGTTTTATTTATTACTTTTAATATTTATAACCTATAAAATAAAATGAACGAAATTTTTTATAAGATAATTATAATAGTTTTATCCTCTACTTGATGAACTGTGTTCGAATATAATTATATAATAACTATTTTAAATATTACAAAATCCAAAAATGTTTATTAATATTATTTTAAAATTATTTATCGTTGTTTAAAGAATAAATTTATCATAATTTTAAAATAATTTATAAAATGCTTACAAAATGCAAGGCAAAGTTGCACTTTCAAGAGTTAAGTCGAGATCTGGATTAAAAATCCTAATAACTATTTCATTTATTTTAATCAATCGCTTATGTAGACAAGCCCAAAACTATTGTCGATTTCGTTAAGCTCATATATAGCTAGGGGATAATAATTATTGATTTAGTTTAGCATTGGGCAAGATTTAGAACTAAGACAAATACTAAAAACTTTTCTTATTATTCAAACAGTAAACTAGCGCATGTTGATATCATATTAATTACATTTGCTTAGAAAATATTATAACGTTTCTAATTAGTAGGGGTGGGCGTTCGGGTTCGGATCGGGTATTTTGGATTTTTGAGTATTTCGGTATTGAGGTGTAGAACCCGTTCGGTTATTTCAGATCGGGTTCGGATATTTAGATTTTGAAAAAAAAATTAAAATTTTCATTTCTCAAGTTTCTTATATTTAAAAATATAACTTTAAGTTAACTAATTTTTTATTTTTAATAGATTGAATGGTTAATAGATTTAGACATAAAAATTTAAAACTAAAATGGCATTAATTTAGTTATTTTTTTAAAAAAATTGGATGTAATTTTTTGTTAATTTTTTAAATAAAAAACTTGACATGCATTTTCGGATCGGGTTCGAGTGCCACTTCGGATATCGGGTAAAGTGCCCACCTTTCTAATATGAATTACTTGCGCAAGTTGAATCATTAAATATGCAAATAACTTATTGACAAAATTTGTTTTTAATAACTTACCTTTCTAATATAGATTACTTGCGCAAGTTGAAATCATTAAATATGCAAATCACTTATTCACAATATGGATTACCTGCGCAAGTTGAAATCATTAAATATTATCGATTTAGTTTACCCTTGGTCAATATTTAGAATTAAGACAAATATTAAAAAAATTCCTTATTATTCAAACGGTAAACTTGCGCATGTTGATATCATATTTATTACATTGCTTACAAAATATTTTAATGTTTCTAATTAGGTTGTTTGTTTTTAATAATTTACCTTTCTAATATGGATTACTTGCACAAGTTAAAATCATATCATATGCAAATCATTTTTTGACAATACACATTTAATATCTTTCTTAAAACGATTTCATTATTTATTGTTCAAAATATTATGCGTCATTAGTATGAGAAATAAATCGACTGTATATATATATGAGACACCCAAGGTCTTAAAATACAAACATTCTCTTTTCATTCTTTAAAGTATTATTCACAAATCTCTCCTCTCATACTATTAAGGTATTACGACGATGCTGCTTGTGTGCTAAGAAAAATGTGTTTAGACGCAAAGGCTCCTCATCTTTCATCGACTCTGCCACCCACTTTGCCTTGGAAGTATTATATGCTACTTGATGAATTGACTCTGCCACCCACTTTCATCGACTCTACCACCCACTTTACCTTGGAAGTATTATAGAAAGATTAATAATGTTTTATTTATTACTTTTAATATTTATAAACTATAAAATACAATGAACGAAATTTTATATAAGATAATTATAATAGTTTTATACTCTACTTGATGAATTATGTTCGAATATAATTATATAATAACTATTTTAAGTATTACAAAATCCAAAAATGTTTATTAATATTATTTTTAAATTATTTATCGTTGTTTAAAGAATAAATTTATCATAATTTTAAAATAATTTATAAAATGCTTACAAAATTCAAGGCAAAGTTTCACTTTCAAGAGTTAAGTCGAGATCTGGATTAAAAATCCTAATAACTGGTAAAGAAGGGAAGCCGCAGACAAAAATATTGAATGTTGTCTACAAACTAGTTTTTCAGAATATTTCGTAGTCACGGTACGTAATTTTAATCTACTTTTTTTTCAAATACAAATTTTAAAATGAATAAACTGTTGCAATTATTTACTTTTTGTATTTGCTAGATGGGTTGTGATGAGTTAGGAGACCGATGACAGTATGTCAATTTAATATTATTTCATGTTCAATAAAATTTAGAAATTTATAAATCTATCAAATAATGTTAACCCGTCAAATTGCTTACAAAATTTATTTAATTTTTTGAAAGTTTCTAATTGAATTTGCTTTCTTTATCGAAAAATGTACTTCATAATTTATATTATTTATGGATAATATTTTGATTTTTATTATATTTTCTTTTCATATGTCTACATAAATGTTTGTTTATTATTTATGGAAAAATAATATTATTCACCTAAAATAAAGAATTACGAAACATATACAATACAATTCTAATTAATGATAATATAAAATATGTTACTTCTAAAACTATACACTATTTATTCTATTTTTTGAATGAAAGTATCTTCGTAAACACACAAAATATTTTGTGACGTTGCAATTATACATACACACAATATCTGTCTCTTCATACTGACGTTACTGTGTTCCCTGTCGTGAGGTACGGACCGAGAGAGAACACAGGGTGCAGACCGATCATGTTCTTATGTCTGCACAGGGTGCGGGCCGGTCACCTAGTAGTATATGTAAAAAGACAGACAAAAAATGGCAATCAAAGATTTTATTTTATTTTTAATGACAATCAAAAATAATATATCCACTATGGAAAAAAATGTAAATCTTGAATATCGCATTTTGCTCAAGGAAAAAAGTACAATATATCTTTTTGGTGAGAAAAATACTATAATTAACTAGCTTACATTTTTGAACTTTCTTAATATTTTATTGCGACCAAATCGAATTTGACCATTTCTTAATTATGCATGTTATTTTTGTGCATGGGATCATGCTAATCTTTTCAGTATCGTTCTAATTTTATCATATCTCTTCGAAAAGACAACAAACTAACCTTACACTATCAAATCCTATGTGTTCTCATTAACTAACTCCAAATCCAGCTTACGATTTATGTTTCAAACGATTTTGGATCAGAGATCAACTATTTGATATATATATGAAAAATTGTTTAAAATACTCTAAGTTGGTTTTCATTTTTCAAATATATATACACTAAATCAAAAATATTTTAACATTTAGATCTAAAGTTTAGTGATGATTTTTAAGGTTTAGTATAAAGGGGATGAGGTTGAGGTTATAAGGTTTAGTATTTTTCAAAAAAAAAAATTTTGAAATCAAAAATTATTTTTGAAACTATTATTTAAAACTTTATTATATTTTTTTAATTATTTATTTATATATTTATTAGAATCTTAAATTTCACATTCTAAAAACTCTACCTTATCCCTTAACTTTAAATCTTTAAGTTTAGATAAATGTTTTTTTCCTCTTTAAAAATGAAGGTAAAAATAGTTAGTGTAAACAAAAAAAAAAATGGTACATGTCATATTTTTGGCAATGACAATAAGAAATTAAAGAAGAAAATTTACAACCAGAATGAGAAAATTCCCTAATGTTATTCTCTTCTCTTGCCTTCTTCTCCTTCTAACTTTTATAGACGTTGAAGCAGGTTGTGAAGGCAGCTTATTCGCCGTTATCAGCACTTACAGCGAAAACCTAAACTCTCTTTTCTCTTCTCTTGCAAGTAAAGTCACCGCTAACGACGGCTTCTACAACACTTCAACCGGAGAAGGCCCCAACAAAGTTTACGGTCTTGCCCTTTTTGGACAAGGCTACAAGAAGCAAGGTTGTGCGAACTGCGTGGAGCAAGCGACAATGACAATGCTTCTGGCCTTGTACGGTATGCTAATCATTCTGTCTCTGCTAAACTCGAGCTTTTCCCGCCTACTTTGTCAGATAATCCTTTAAACATAGAGGAACCAAAGAGCCTTTTGCTTTTTCGACGAGAATGGGAAGCTCTGGTTAACCTAACAATGCAGTCTGCTACTTCAGCTCCTGAAAACTCATCAGTTGTGCTCAGTTCTGCAGCGCCGTAAGAGAAGAGTTCACAGAATTTAAAGATGTTTACATGATGATGCAATGCACTCCTGACATTTTATCTAGTGACTGCAACAGATGTGTGTTGAACTTTCAAAAGAATAACTGGGGAAGCCAGGGCGGTGCGGGTCGGCTTCCGGGCTGTTTTTTTCCGATGGGATCTTTATTCTATTCGTGGATCTTCTCAGAATATGACAAGAGTTTCTATGGTTAGTCGTGGTTAGACTCCTCCTCGAGAAAATACTGGATATGACGAGAAAGGTAAATTAAATGTTAGGCTAACTTGTTAGTCACATAATCTTCATTTGTTGGATGCAATGTTTTTTTTTGCAGGAAAAAAAAATTGGAATGGAACTATCGCTCTAATTGTTGTTCCAACAGTTATTAATATATTTGTGTTTATTTCTCTTTTCATCATCTTTGATCAGAGGAGAAAGTCCTATAACAAAAACATAAACGGTTAGTTATTTGTTTATTGTTTCAATGAAGCTTAGTATTTGTAGAATAAAGGTATAATATTTTTTGTTGGTATGTTTCAGAATCAGAATGCTGCTGTGACCTTGCCATGATACTCACTGCAAGTGCAACCAATGAATTTTCACCAGAAAATAAGCTTGGTCAAGGTGGATTTGGAACTGTCTACAAGGTAAAGACATTCAGAAATTAAATAGTCTTGTGAAACTCTTGATATGGGTCAATAATTTTATTACGAGATGACCGGTTTCAGGGGATTTTATCAAACGGGCAAGAGATAGCGGTGAAGAGATTAGTAAGTAGTTCAGGACAAGGAGATACAAAGTTTAACAATGAGGTTTTTACTGCTCTTGACAAGACTCCAACATAAGAACTTGGTTAAGCTTCTTGGGTTCTGTAATGAAGGAGATGAAGAGATACTTGTCTACGAGCTTGTGCCCAACTCAAGTCTTGATTATTTTATCCTTGGTGAGTCTGCATTTTGGTTACAATACATCTGGAAGTTTTTTTTATACTCAAGTCTCGTTTCATCTCAATATTTGTTAGGGTTATTGTAGCTGTGAATTTTGCGTTTTGGATTGATCATTGTTTTTCAAGTTTTTTTTATTGTTATAGAGTTATTAGAGTTGTGATGATGAATAGTGTATGCACTGTTCTCTATTCATGAAGGACTAAACTGTGTTAGTAATGTGATTGATACAGTTTGTGGTGTTGTTTGCTGTATCACTGAAACTTATTGTTTGTTTGTCTTTTTAATTTGTTACTTATACTGTTGAGATTACATAAATTATATTAAGGTTGTTGAGAATACCTTTCGTTTCTGGATATTTTTTTCTCCAGTTTAGTTGTGTAAGTTGTGTGTATTAAGTAATAGTTTTTTTTATTCTTATTATGTTGGTTATATGTTTTTATTATTTTTAAACTTGTTGTCTCAGTTCGCCTTTGCGAATGGGCACAGCAAATACCCCATCGTATGTATGGACAAGTATGACTGCAGCGAGGAAGCTATTACTTTTGGGCATCAGAAGTAAGGTACATTCAGGGTATGAAACTAATGTGTGGGAGGACCTTTGGATCCCTTCGTCGCCAGCTAGATCGGCTCGGGCCCGGGCTCCAGCTGTGAACCCAAAGATGACTGTAAGCAGTCTTATCAATCCAGCTACAAAGGAATGGGATGTTCGTTTACTGGAACAATATACAGCTCAAGAAGATATTCCGCTGATCCTGAGTTTGGCTATAAGTCCTACCCATCGACGTGATATATTTTGCTGGAGCTATACAAAGAATGGACAGTATACTGTTAAATCGGGGTATTGGGTTGCCACAAACTTGATGAGGGATGAGGAGGATGCAGAAGTTCTACAACCCAGCATTACCAAACTCCAAGCCTTTGTTTGGAAGGTAAAAGCGCCACAAAAGATTTGCCATCTTATATGGCAATTAATCTCAGGACAGGTAGCGGTAACAAGGAATCTGGTACGCCGCAACATGCGATGTGACAATTATTGTCCAAGATGTGGAGCTCCAGAAGAGACTGTTACTCATGCTATCTTTGAGTGTCCACCGGCCTTACAAGCATGGGAGTTATCATCAACGCCATCGAGCCCTGATATCTTCCCAGTACCAAGTATTTACGCTAATATGGACTATCTCTTTTGGAGAAAGAATGGTATTCTAGAGCCAGAAGAAGATAGAGATCCTTATCCTTGGATAATCTGGTACATATGGAAAGCTAGAAATGACAAGTTGTTTAGAGGCATAGATAGAGATCCACTGGAACTAGTCAGGTATGCAGAGAGTGAGTGCCAAGTTTGGTACAACACAAGAGACACTGAACCGGTTCCGCCACAGGTACAGACTACTGAAGGAACACAAGCCTTAAGCTTGGGTGATTTTTGTATGGTGGATGATTCATGGACCTCTACAGCTCAATTCAGTGGACTGGGATGGGTTTGGAAGGATACAATGGGGAAGATACAACACATGGAAACAAGGAACTTGCAGAGGAGGGAGACAGCGCTACACTCGGAACTGGAAGCGCTACAGTGGGCAATGGAGAGCATGATACAACATTTGTCCTACCAGAGGTTTGGGACGGACTGCAAGGACCTGATTGCGATGCTAGAACAGCCACAAGATTGGCCCAACTTCTCAACAGAGCTGGAAATCATTCAAACTCTTCGGTTGTGTTTTTCGGACTTCAAGATCAGCTACTTCCAAAGGATGCAAAATGAGATTGCGGATTCGCTAGCTAAGAATGCACGCTCTTTTCATAGATCGTTATGTTTTATTGGTTGTTCTATTCCGGTCTGGCTCCCCAGGCCACCTTAAGTTTGAGTAATAGAATAGCCGTTTGCCGTAAAAAAAAAAAACTTGTTGCTTTTACGGGACCTTTAAAACAAATACATGAAGACTTGTAGAAATAACTATAAAACTAGATTTTGATCCGCGCTTCAAAAGCGCGGATTTTTTTCCGATTAAGAATATTGTTTTATATGAATTATTATTTTGATTTTGATGTTTTGAAGTATATTATTAAGCTATAAAGTGTTATTATATTGAAAAAGTAAAAGAATTTTAGTTTAAAATTATATAATTTATCAAATAGTTTATTTGAGATTTTATATGAGTATTCTTATGTTACAACGTCATTGTTGCATTTTGTGTGTATTTTGTAAGAGTTATATTTGTTGAGTTGATGAGACAAAAAATTTACTTGGCAGATTTTGGGCTAATCTAATAGTATATATATTGTAGAATTTTTAATAGTTTTAGCAGTGTTTTCATACTCCAGCCAAACCTACAGTCTCAGAAGTAAATCAGGTGATTCATATAAATCTGGTCTGAATTTTGTTAAAACCTTATATATAAAAATCTGATAAGTCGGTAAAAACGTAAAAACTATCATTAATCCGCTATCCAATATTGGTTGACCCGATAAAATCCTATATAAATTGGATGATATTTTTTCAAAACTCAATTCAAATTTTTGAATCAAGCTTTGAAGCACGGGGTTAATACTTTTTCAAAAGAGAAAAATCTTGTTTAACTTAGGTATTCCAAACCTAATGAAGAGTTTATACCAATCTCAATGTGTTTAGTATATAATATATGATTGAATAACCCGCGGAAACCTGCAAGCTTGAAACTCAAATAATATAAATATTAATTCTGGACCTAATTATATTTGTAAATTTATTTTGTTATTTAAATTGAATTACAAAAGTGGACTTGTATTTGAGCATCTTTTATACTAAACATTATTTGTTGCCCACAAAAAAAAATACTAATCATTATTTTGGATTTTAGTAATTGTGCTTCATAAGTAAAAATCAAGTCAACTTATTTTTTTATAAAAAAAAGAGAGAATATGGAGCAATATTTTCTAAATTATTTGTATTATTTAATTTTCCATAATATAGTTTAAGTGGTTGTATCTGAATTACAGTAAAAACTCAATTAAATAAGTTGGCCCGAGGAAATTTTTTAACTAACTTCATATGCATTTTTCAAATTTGTTCAGTACTTATGTGTTAATATCGTTTTCTTATGAACTGAAAATAATATAATATACTACTAAGTTTGATCGGTTCTATAGTAAAATATGATTTTGTGATAATTATTATCATACTTCATTAACTCATTTTTTTTAAATACATGTATTACTTACCAGACTATTTTAATTCAAATAGCATGTTTTATTTAATGGTGATATGCATCATACCATTCTTTTATATAGATATGAATTTAAGAATTAAAATAAATATTATAATATATATATATATATGGTCACATACATAATATATTAGTCTATGGATCCACGAGTTTATATATTATTGCATCAAAAAAATGTTGGTTAGTAAATCGTAAATGGGATATCAATAACTAAATGGAAAAATTTATAATCAAGGGGTGAGATTTATAGAAGGTAATATAGTAGTTATCATAAATATAGGAGTGGCACACTTATATAATCTAAAGAAAATCAGAGATATTTATGAAAATATATTGTTAGGAAAAATTTTAGTAGGACCATAAAATTATTAACTCTTAGGAAATAGTCCACACAACCTTGTATAAGTAGATTTTTCAAGACTGCTTTCCTTTTAATAGAGTAGATGAGTGACAATTAGTATTTGGGCCTTAAAGCAAATATATGTATTTCTCATAAGAAAACAATAGCACTGGCATGTTGACATTGAGCATGTAAGCTATTTTCATAAGACAAGAGGATTGAGCAGGTGGAGATGTTGTTGCCGCCTTTGTATATGTTGGGATTACTTCTTGTATCTGCTGGTGTAGATGTGTTTGTTTCTCTTTTATTTGATGGGTAATATGTAAACAAAATCATTGTTAGTTGTATTTATCAGAGTTTGTAACTTACTCTGCTTTTTTGTTTAGGTAATTTCACTGATCTTAGTTGTCGTTTTCGTCTTCTTCGTAAGCATCTGCAAAAGTAAGTTTGTAAATTATTAAATAGCTGGCCCTGTAGTTTATATTTTTTTAGCTGGCTCGATGTATGTGTCGTTGAGTTTCAGTTGAGTAGATTGGTTTGGTATATTTGTTTTGAAGTTTATTTGTAAGATAGACAAAAAGAGAGGTGATCATTAATGATTCGTCTTTTTGGGATTCTAGTTTTTGGTGTTTTGATTGTTTGGGTTATTGTAGTTTTTTTTAAGCTGTAAAATAAAGATTTGTGTAAAATTAGATTGATATGTACGAGAGATAAATAGACAATCACAAATCTTGGGTATGAAATATTTCTGATTATTGATGTTAGCACAATATAGACAGTAATATAAAGGGAATTATGTGTTGATTGTTTCTTACGAATCAATGAGGAAACATATAACGACTCAAGTTGTTTCTTTGGTGAGGTCAAAGCCCTGGACATAATGGATTTTCTCAACCACATCTGTGAGTTTAAATATTATTTATGACATCAAAACATAATATAAACCGAGATGCAATATGATAATATACATGAGAGTTCTAGGTTTGTGTTCGCAATCACTTGGAGATTTCAAACAGTCTAATCTTGAGTGGAGATTGATCTCAGGAGCACATGTGATGACTTCATCAATAATGTTTAGTGAGATGAAACGAATGGGGAATGGATGATCAGTTATCTTGTGCATGCTTGAGCACATAGCAACCTCAAAACGATCGATTTTCACAATGGAATCTGCTTTCAAAGATGGCATGTAATGATTAGAACATCCGACGAGAGTAAACCCATGAATCACGGAATCTGCAAATAATATTATTCAACAAAAAATGAGGAAATCAATTAAAACAATTATGTTAAATAAGTGTGATAGATCAAAGATTAACCTACCTTTTCATCAAGGAAGAGAACTGTGATTCCCACAAACTTCATGTCTTTCTTGAAGTTCAGGGAATCCCAGAAGCGGAGGAAGCGAGAGACTATGCTCTGACTACTACGACCAAGACGGAGAGAGTCGAAGGTTGAATGACGGACGCCGGGACGCCGGTTTGAGAAACTGGAGAGGCAGAGAGAAACATTTTCTAGGAGATGGTTAAAGCTAAGAGGAATCAATGAGTTTTGTGGAGATGAAGATTGGGTTCATCAAAGATGAGGATCATATATATAAGGTTTACATAGAGGCTACAAATCAGGAACGTTTATGATCAAGCGATTTAAGATGGAGACAAGAAGAGTTCACCAGTGAAAAAATAGATTACGAACCGACACACGGCACAACTTTGTAACTCATGCTAGTTTGAGACAATGATAAAAAGAACTCAAACTCATGTTATACGACAACAATTTACAATATGGAAAATCTATAATTGTTGCAAACTTGAGTTTTTTTCATATAACGTGATGAATTTCATTTAAAAATAAAACTCATAATACACTTGTAGACCCGACCCTCAGAGGAAGCCGAAGAAGCAATGACTTCCGACATTCATAAATATATATTAGGTTCGACCATCAATGTACAAAGTATTATTTAGCTTAGTGGTATCACTGCTAGTGTTTATATCTCAATAACCCGGGTTCGAACCATGAATTTGATAGTTTTTCACACTTTTTAAAAGTGGGACCCACAAAACGCTGATGTGGCAAATTGAGGAGTGAACAAAAACTCAACTATTATAATATATAGATTTGTGACTAATTGTAACCACGGGTTTGAAATTGCGTACATAGTTCTAAATAAGTCATAATAATACTACTGTGTTGCAACTACGCTTATTAGTCACGAAAATATCTTAAATAGGTCTCAAATAGACGACTAAATTACCATAACTGTTTTTTTTTTTTGCTTCATAAATTTTTATTACTCAAATTACTTTAATAGGCTAGCTACATGAACAAGCCAAACATGAGTCTCTACACAAACATAATCAAAGAAATCAGAACGTGCACGCGCTGCGCTGCCTTTGCGAGGCAATCTGCACGGGAGTTACTACCACGAGGTATATGAGATACAGAAAAGTTATCGCTTTTATCTCTTCCATCTGTTGTACCATAGACGGCCATTCTTCCTGATCTTAAATCAGCTTCCAAAGTTGAACACAGTATGTCTCAAAGTGCATCGTATGGTAGCCTTCTTCTAGAGTCCTTTTCATGGCCCGTAGCAGACCTTCCGCTTCGGCGTGTAGAGGGGAAGCTGTTTGCCTGCAGTTTTTCAGGCCCATGATACTTCTGTTTCCACCTTCCCAGGACACAAACCCCAGACCCGTCCCGCGCCCTTCGTAGACCCATGATGTGTCCACTTGACACTGGTTCCCAGTTCTTACATGAGTGTTTACGGCGGGATCCGAGTTTTCTTGCTCTTCTGGTCGTTCTTCTTCCAGCATTGGGATGATATGAGCTACTTACCAGGATCTAGTCTCTGCCATCGCTAATTGTAGAGTGTCCGGAGGAGGAGCATCAACACCATTAAATAAGAAATTATTACGGCTCTTCCATATGTACCATACTAACCACGGGACTACCTCCGGTATCTCTTAAATAGGAGATGATCAAAATTTGTAAATAGAGCATTACACGGGGAAGACGCCCGGAGATGTCAGAATATCTGATAAAGCCCAACATTGCAAAGCAGGAGGGCACTCAAACAAAATATGATTGACTGTCTCCTCTTCAGCGCCGCACTGGAGACAGCTTCTATCAGTCGTGCAGTGACGATCACAGAGACGGCTTGCCACCATAATAAAACCTGATATCGCTTGCCAAAGGAAGTGTTTTATTTTTCTTGATGTTTTAAGTTTCCAGACCTCCTTTTTGAGGGCAGTAACACTTGGTTTTACCACTTCTTGCTCCATCGTTGCTTTCCTTTTTGTATTTACCAGTTCGTATCCCGTACATACAGAGTACGAGCCTGACTTCGAGTGCTTCCAGATATATCCATCTCTCCTTCCTATTTTGCTCGGTTTAACTTGCAGAATTTTACTCACATCTTCTTCTGCCACCAACTCTCTAATCAGGGGTTCATTCCAGCACTTGGTGTCAAAATTAATTAGGTGATGTACATGAAGGTCTCGGTCATTAATTTCTCTCCGCAGAATTGTTGGTCTTGCTACCTCTTCAGGATCCAAGCATCGTCTCACACCTTCGTTTCAGCCCTGTTCCAATGGTACGTACGACATTCTCATCATGACTGTACGGGCAGTCCAAATACTTCTCCATCCATAAGAGGGGTTATTAGCTTTACCCACACGTAGAGGGTTTGAGTGCCTATAGTATCGACTTTCAGGACTCTAGCTAATAGTGAGTCAGGGTATATCAGTAGTCTCTAAACCGGCTTGGCAAGCAATGCCAGATTGAAATCATGAGAGTCTCTAAATCCTAACCCTCCTTTCTCCTGCGGGACACAGATTTTATCCCAAGTTTCCCAATGTAGCTCTCTGTTATTAGCCTTTGCACTCCACCAGAATCTCGAGACGGCTCCGGTCAATTTTATGGATCTCCTGCAGTAAGAGGTAGCATGACATCGTGTGAGTTGGAACTGCATGTGCTACTGACTTGATTTGCACCTCCTTGCTACCTTTTGATAGATGCTTGGCTTCCCAAGTATTGACTCTTGTATTTAGTCGGTCTTGGATGTAAGAGAAGACTTGTCTTTTGGATCCGTAGATTTTCTCCGATTAGCCAAGATACATACCCATTCCTCCTTCTTTAGTGATACCAGTTACCCTTTTGAGGTTTTGTTTTGTGGACGTGATGACTTTAGGACCGAACATAACCGAAGACTTTTCTTTATTCAGTTGTTGTCCTGAGGCATAACCATACACGTCTATAATTCTCATTAACTCTTGGCATTGACTTCCTCTGCTCTACAAAAGAAGAGGTTGTCGTCAGCAAAAAAGTAAATGCGACACCACCAGGCAAGATCGAGCGATCTTCAGACCCGTGATCTTTTTCATACGCTCTGCTTCTTGAATCTGTGAGATTAAAACTTCAGTGCAGAGAATAAATAAGAAAGGCGATAGTGGATTGCCCTGTCGGAGTTCCCGGGAAGGAATATGCCTTTAGCGTCTCCGTTAGTCAAAACTCGGTAGGAGACGGAGGAAACACAGCTCATGATCAAGTGAATCCACTTCTGCTCGAAGCCCATTTTTTCCATCGTCGCTCTAAGGAAATCCCACTCCACCCGATCATATGCTTTGCTCATATCGATCTTGATTGCTACATACTTTGATTGGCAGCTTTGGTTTGTCCTAAGAGCATGAAATATTTCCTGAGCAACCAAGATGTTATCCGTTATCAGACGCCGAGCCACAAAGTCCGATTGTGTTTCTGATATTAAGTTGGGCATTATCTTCTTTAGCCTGCTTGAGAGTACCTTGGATATGATCTTATAGCTGACGTTGCAGAAGCTAATAGGTCGGAATTCAGACATAGATACAGGTCTTGCTGTCTTGGGGATGAGGCAAATGTTCGTCTGATTTATTCTGTCGTCAAGCTCCCCCGTTTCGAAGAAATATCGCACCATACTCGTAACGTCCTTTGCAATTAAGTTCCAGAACCGGTGATAAAGGAGACTCATCATCTTGTCGGGTCCAGGGGCCTTGTCGGGATCAATCGCGAAGACGGCATCACTAACTTCAGTGTTTGAGACTGGTGCTGTTAAGGTTGCATTCATCTCTCATGTCACTGTCTCGGTAATGCACCGAAATTTCCTCGATATCTATCGGATTTGATGATTCAAAGAGATTCCCGAAGTACTCCACATCAACTTGTTCAACGCCTTCCTCTGTTTCCACCCATACTCCCATCGAGTTTATGGTCTTTGTGATTCTGTTCCGGGCACGGAGCTGTTTAGTCTTTGCATGGAAGTACTTTGTGTTCCGATCTCCTTCCCGAAGCCAAATGGCTCTACTTTTCTGTCTTCAATAGATCTCTTCTTCTCTGTATGCTGCACATAAATGCCACTTGAGCTTATGTTCTTCTTATGTCGTCATGTTATCATCATTTTGCGCTTCATCAATCTTTATCTTTAGCATCTCTATCAGCTTTTCATTATTCGATGGGTTACTCCTCTTCCATAATGATATTGCTTTTCTGCACCGAGACAACGTTTCTACTAGATTCCCTGAGTTTTGATGATCCGAGTGCCCCCAGCCATCTTTAACTGCCGATGAAAATCCTTGTTTCCCAAGACATCGTTTGTCAAATGTAAAGTTTTTTCTCACTTTATTCTAGCCAGAACCAGCAGATGGTCAGAGCCCCAACGTAATTGATACTCCACATCAGTGTGGGAAAACAAATTATGCCAATCTTTGTTTTCTACCGCTCTGTCTAATCGGCACTGCACTCGTCCGTTCCTTCTCCTCCCAGCCCAGGACACTGCATTTCCCTTGAAAGGGATCTCGATCATGCTGCAATTAGCCAGCATTGTTTTAAAAGGAGTGAAGGACGCCTCAGTTCTCTACCACCTTTTTTCTCAGCATTGCTTGTAATTTCATTGAAATCGCCTATCATCATCCAAGCTCCTGACCTCGCAATGCTTGTTATCGTAAGTCTTTCCCACACATTTTCACGGTATTCCACCACCGGATCTCCATACACAAAAGTGATAAACAATTTATGACCTTCAATCTATGCTTCAACATCAATCATATGATTACTTGAATAAAAGATCTTAACCGCAGAGTCATTCATGTAAAACAAAGCCAAACCACCGCTTTTACCCGAGGGTTCAACGGTGTATAAATTATCATAATCAAATTCAAACTGAAAATCTTACAAAAAAGAAAATTGTTTTTTGTTTCTGAAAAAAAAAAAAAAGAAAACTAGGATTGAAGCAGCGAAGCAACTCCCTCAAGTGTTGCTTGGTCAAGTAGGCGCCAGCCCCTTGACAGTTCCATGCGATTGTATTCATATACGCTTACTGGGTGGTTTCTGGGACACCCCCGAACCTGATACACTGGGTTTTCCATCTTTTAAAGCAGATGGGTACACCTCATAGCGAGGGACTTGAGTCGTAAGTCTCGAGGCTGGAAGTTGGGGTTGCCTTGATTCTTTTGCTTTCGAAGAAGACCTACCATGCACAGCAAGTTTCTTTGATGCAGCGGATCCTTTCACTTCTGGGCTCCTAGAGATCTTTTTCTCTTAAGTGTGCTAGCCATCTGCTTCTCTGTGAGAGCTCCAGTTTCATCATTCTCTACTCTAGTACTCCCGTTAAAGCGTTGTCTGGTCACTTTTTCTTGAGAGGACGCAGCAAAATTTTTCATTCTCTCATCTTCTTCTCTCTCCCCGCTTCCCAAACTTCTGTTTCCTAAGCTTTCAGGTGCTGCTTTTGATTTTTGCAGGTTCGCTCCGTCAGAGCCAGACACCGTAGCTGTTCTCTGTTTTTCTTCCCTTTCCATTCTCTGTCGATCTAGTTCCATTTCTTCTTCCAGAAGGTCATCTTCATCGTTCATATTGACATCATTCTCCATTCCAGGTTCTGTATATTGCTCCACCATCCTTTCAAAAGCTTCATCGTCTATAATTTCTTCATCCTCGGCTGCAGAAACTTCTGCTAAAACGTCTCCTGCTACTGCTTTACCGGTAACATCCTTAAGGTTTTCTGTTGCAGAAGTTTCATGCGCCTTAGGGGTTTTCCTATTAGAAGAGGTATCGGGAAGCACTGGGGACTTCCTAAGTGTCTGATCTCCATTGTTCTCCTTTCCTTGTTCTCGAATCACCAGCTTACCTTTACTTAACAGAGGTCTTGATTTTTCCAGAGACGTATCAGTAGCTATCGCTTTCCCTTTTAGTTTCCTCTTTCGTTCTTCTTCCATTTCAAAAGTCTTAGGTACTAATGTTGTGGTATCCTTCCTGCTTTCACCTTCCGGTTTATCTTTAATTGGTCTCCATTCCGTATGAGTGCGTTGATGCATATGCCGACCCTGCTCCCGATCATATCTTCCTGTCTCTCAGTGTCTCATAGTTAGCTGATACCGTGCGTTGAGAGTCTGGCGAGGATCATCTCTGAGAACTGAAGCGGCTTCCGCTCTGCGAATCAGGAGCCCATTCTCTGTTTTGGCGATGATTTGAGCTTGGGTGTGGAGGCATTGAGTTCGTTCCGCTTCTTTCGCGATCATCTTCTCTAGCCTTATACACCAGCGTCCTTTGTTTTTGATAGGGGTGATATCTCTCCCAATCTCGGGGATAATGTGAATCATGGGGTTTATCAAGTCTATTCCATACATTCTTGCTTATGTGCTCCCTTCTCTCAGATATCTTCTCTCTCAGATCAGACCTTTGGTATGAATCGTTTCTGAAGTATGGTTCTTCTCCACTGTTTGATCTTCTTGGCGCCCTTACATCGTCATCTTCATATCTTGAGGTTGGTGGAGATTTACGATCACTGACCCGTGTACGTTATGTGCCATAACGAGATGCAAGGGAGAAGGGTTCTCTCGTCGCTTTTTCCTCCAGTTCCTTTTGCTCGATCCTTGCTAGCCTGTTCTTCTCCCTTTGTATCTCAGTTAGCTCCGGACACGTTCCTTCTTCGTGTGATATGCGCTTGCAGGTGAAACAGTATCTATGAAGATCTTCGTAAGTCAGGGTGACGTTAATAACGTCTCCGTTTGCATATCCTGCTCAGCGTTTAAACTTTAGAGGTTCATCTGCATTGACAAAGACCCGGACTCTACCTCCGTCTACATCCACCAGGTCCACTACTCCGAGAGATTTGCCGATGTTTCGGTATGTCTCATCTTTTTTATAGTGGATAGGGACATCAGAGACTGCAACCCAAAACAGCATGGATTCCGGAAAGTCTTTTCGAATTGTTGGGATCCATCTCTCCAGTGAAAAACTCCACTTATTAAAGTGACAAGGGCTTCTCTGGAGAACTTTTTAGAGGTCTTGTTCATTGTTGAAATCAATCTGGAATTTGTTATTCCCCAAGTTTGTTCCCTTTACTTTGCCTTCAACATCCCATATGTGTCTTTTAGGCATATGCTTGATCAAGGCATCAACACTCCTTCCGTCAATATGAAACATGCGTCCCACTAACGTTAGCTTGTATTTCTCGATCAGGTCGGAATAGTCGAATTCCGGGATAGGAATGATGTCATCATCTTTATCCTGTCGGCGATTAGATGCCTTTGAGTTTTCTCCCCTTCCTCGATTTTCATAAGAAAAACTCATCTGAGCGATGGATCAAGAGAGGTTGTTATGTTGCGTTGTACCTATGATCAGAGGAGCCAATAAAAACCACACCCTACACAGGGGAACCTTATACTCTTCTTTCTCTTGTAAAACTTGTTCTTCACGTCACAGATCTAGGAGTTTTAACTCGTCTAGAAAACAAACCAGAGGCACTGCACGGAGCAGGAAGGCTTTCACACCGATGTACTGGACACCTACGTTGCATGGAAGCGTGTCTCACGTACTGGTTCCTGGTTCTGAAGCGGAAACGGAGTCGGAAGCGTGTGGAATCGCTTGGAAGCGTGCCGGAATCGCGTTTCCAAAAAAACCAGATATGGAAGCGTGATGGAAACGATGAATCCTATTTGGAAGCGTTTAAGTTTGATAGTTGGAATCGTAAATAAAAATAAAAAAGGGAAAATGATGTGGTCATCAGATCAGCAACTGAACCGGAGGTCAACCCAAAGCCCTACTCAACCAGCCAAGGCGCAAACCAGGACATACGTGCACGAAAAATGCCATATCTTACAAACCAGGAGGGTTTAAATCACGAGGCTAATTTTTATGGATTCTACACTCAAGAAGGAGTCCAGGCCAATTGGAATTGGGCCAAAATATTCACGGAGCAAGACGTTATGAATTTTACAACTCAGAGGTTTCTCAGCCTGTCCATCTGCGAGTATCCGACTTTAGAAGGAGATTTAAGCTCAAGTAAGGAGCGGCCTGAAGGAAATCCCGTCATCAAATTCAAGAGCATTCTTTCAGCTTTCCAGAAAGCCAAAGATCAGGAGAAATGGACACGGAAATCAGAAGATATGTTCAATTTGCCAGAACCGGTCAAACCAGTGCTACACTCGCCTCAATTGGAAGCTAACCGGTTCAATCAGCTTCAAACCAGAAATTGGCGACCAGGAGATCATTTCAACCAATCAGGAGGTATTCCAGAAGTCCTTAGCTGCACCAGAACCCAGGAGATCAGTCGGTTCAATGGAGAATCACTTAAATCAAACCGGAGCTATTTATGGAAAGATTGGACAATCTTTCGGTTTGATCCATTCCAAGCAATTCCAATCCAACCAGGAGAACCAGACGACGTCCAGACTAAACCAAGACATCCAGGAGACATTATACAGGAGCCAGAAGAGTTCTACAACTTCATCCCATGCACCAGCCTACATAGGAATAAGAAGATCCCCATTATCACCAAACTGCCTTATTTGGAGTCTCTTGCATTCAAACTCCAACAGCTCTTTTTCTACCAAGGCAAGGACGAGATCAGCATCTATCAAGCATTCAATAAGGTCCCAAGAAATCTCTCTTATCCCCTTAAACCGTCCAGGTTCAAGAAGAATCAAGTTTCTCACTTGGAGCCAAAATCCCATAAAAGGCTCCAACGGCTAGTTTCCGATTTTGTTAGTTTGCTTGATTTGTTTCCTTTCTTTTCTTATTATGAACGTTAGAATTAGTTTCCAGAGCATTATATAAGCTCTTAGATAGTCATTGTAAAGAGACACCCTTAATCACCAAGTTAATAAAAAGTTTATTCAGTTTTATCAAAGTTGTTCTTTGTATAAAATATCGGTCTTTAGGATTCAAAGAGAGATTCTTTGTTGTCTTATTGATTTCGTGAGTCTAGTTTGTTTGTGCAAATCAAACAAGCTAAGTACACAGATTGAGAGAGTCAATCACTTCGATCCATCATTCCATCAGATTGAGAGATTCAATCAAACCTTCCTCCGCAAATCCACTTCAGTTCATCCTTTAATCAAGCTGAGAGTGATACACATCCAGCAGCTTGATTCCATCCTATCCTTTGTTTATTTATCTTTTTTTATTATCATTATCATCATCATCTCATTTGCTTTTATATTTGTTTCTGTTTGCATCATAAAAACTCAAAACTCATAAAAATCGGTTCTCTTTGTTTTCAGGTTTAAACCTTGGTTCCACCATTCAACCAATTCGTGGGTTACCCCCCTGTGCCTACAACAGAAAATTAAATATTTTATGTTTTATATCTTTAACTGAAAACCCTAGTAAAAAAAAGGAAACTGAAAAGACTACGACAAAGTCATCGTTCTCATCTCTTTTACACTTCTGAGTGTCTATCTTTTTTTCTTCTCCTTACCGAGACCAAACAATTAACAAGGTGATTTTATTTAGACTTTTATTTGTTTGTTAATTGTTATATTCTTCTTCTCCTTTACACAAACATGAGATTTGTAGCTTTATATGTACCGTTCAACGATATTGATTGGATGGTTGCCAATGGTTAAAGTATAACTGAATTTGCATTGTGAAACTAGGGTTAAAGTTCTATTCTAATAATTTTCATTGTGAAACTACAATTGATCTTTGACATTGAACGTTTTTATTTTTTGTTGTATTGCTTAATATTTAATACTTTTCTGGATTTGTGTGGTTTAAAGTTTAAACACTTTTAATTTTCAGAATTTTATTTTATATGTAGGTTTATACGCTTTCAATACGGATCCGCTTCCTAGTTTTTTGAAAAAAATCGCTTCTGCGCTTTCATACGATTCTGCTTCCGCGTTTCCGCTTTCGTTTCCATGTAACGTAGCTGGACACCAATCTCTTTTTCCTAGCAAGGAGAGCCTCATAACACCAAATCTGAGGAGGAGCTTGCCAGTTTCGTGAATCGCCTAAGGAGTCACCAAAACCTTAAATTACCATAACTGTTTTTGGTCACATATTTGCGACTATATATGACTGTTGTATGGTAGTTGTAAATTAGTTAAAAACTAGTCACACAATATTGCAATTGCCATGTATAGTGCAAGAGAAGTCTCTAAATTGATGTTTTCTTGTGGTACGATCTTTCTCACTCCTTCTCCATATATACTACCCTACAAGCTTGTGAACCTTGTCAAAGAGATGCCATACATATAGTACATGATTTCTCTTGTCATAAGAAATGTAAAAGTTCTTATTATTCCATTTTATTTCAGTAAAAAACTTTTCATTTAGAGCCCAACAAACATTTGATACACCTTTCTTTTCATATTAATCCAAAATTTTACACAGTCCAAAGATTACAAAATTTGGGTTCCAACAGACTCTTCTTGCCTTAAACTAAGCTTGGTCAAGGTGGATTCGGAAATGTCTACAAGGTCAGAACATTCATAAACTATAAATTTTGTCAAAATCTTTAAATGGTCTACGATTTCAGGGGCTTCACCAAAGGGACAGAGATATAGGTGAAGTTAATAGCAAATGTTTTTGCATAAACTTGATACAGAGAAGAAGAACTAGGTCTCAGTGAATGATACGAAGAGATTCTTGTCTGCAATAAAATATTTATTACTTAAGAATATTTCAACCAAATAATGGATGAAAAATCAAATAGTTACATTTTATATTATATTGTTCCTTTTTTTATTGGAACGCATATTGTTCATTTTTATTGTTCTCATCCCATTATATGGACCAAGAATTACATAAATATAGGAAACTTAAAAAGGATAGAACCGAAGTCCTCTTAGTAATTGAGTCCAAGAGTGAGTCCAAGGGACAATTTCTCTTCACCCTTCAAAACTCCCGTCGAGTCTAAACGAACATTTGCACCATAGCCAGCAGCAACCACACCATCGTCAGCATGTCCGACCTACCATAAACAAATCATTAGATGACAATAATTATAAACAACCATGTTCTACTAAATTTTTTTAAAAACAAATTCATTCTCAAGTTTCTGTTGTCACATAGATTATCTTGTTTTATATGATAGCATATCCAAAATCAACAAAAACTTAAAAAATATACTTTATCGGAAAATAATATCAAAAATCGTTAGATATAATTATTATGGGTAAACATTTGATAAATATCATCTTGTGTATGTGATTTGATATATAAACATCTATTTATATGAACTTCATGGATCTACATATTAATAATCCTTCACGATTATAATTTAGTACAAAGGAAAAGAAAGATCACTCATGAAGACTGAAACAGAGACTTGCAATATACCTCCATAGTTTTGTTACTCGGTTTCAGAAATGCGATTGTTTTTTCTTTATTATCGCTTAGCCTAGAAATTCAAAACAAAGTTTATCATTATATAGAAAACAGAAAAAAATAATGTATATATAAATAAACGAGTAGATGAATTTAGAGATATCATTTATCATAAGTTGACTACCACTTTTCAAAAATACAATCAATCAAAAATATCATAACATTTGGGACTTATATATTGCTTAGAGAATAAATTAATAGTTTAATGTTTGTTTAAAATTATTGTAACACTGCCACACAAGCAATAAAATAATGTTAGGCAAGTTCAAATTGTTATTAATTCAGGTTGAGGTTGCATTTTTTTTTAAAGATACTTAAATAATATATAGCAGATTATATCGCATGAACCTTCGTTGATTTTGCATAAACTCAGTAGCGTCTCGAAGGCGTTCATAGATTTGAAGGTGTTCTTGAGATTGCCTCCACCTCATTTCTTGTCTCATTCTCCTTTCTGCTATAGAATTGCACACATGTAATTTATAATAAGACTACGGAAAAAATATTATATAGTTTGTTCAATTTTCCATTCCAGTTTGATTTTTAAAATCGCATGTGTAATTTTACCAAACGAAATCAATATGATATATCATCAAGAAAATCAAATGTATGATTTCATAAAATCATGTCACTCAGTTGGCTAATGCCTTAAAACTGTTACCATTTTAGAACTTTATTACCATTTTCTTTCATTTTAAGATACGAATTTTTTTGTTCTCTGGCCCAAAATGTTTCAGACCAAGCCAACGAATTGAAAAGTTTTTATCCGAATGAAATGAAACAAATCATGGACATCACAAAACAATTATGATATCTGCTGTGAACTCACTGTTATTGGATCATGTGCAAGAAAATGTAGTACAATACAAACATGCCTGTATAGCTTTAAATTTAAAGTGCGTGTGATATTTATTTACCTTGTACTGAGTCTCTCCGCTTCTTGTTCCTATACATCTATTGAGATCAACAGATTTGTTTGATTCAGTAAACACCGGCATAGACAAATATAAATGATCACACACTGAAAATTTGCATATATAGTGATACTTATAGACAGGGCCGGGCCTGAGAAATATTGGCCCACAAGCAAAAAATATTTTTGGCCATTTGTTTCTAAAAAATAGTGATAATATTAAAAAATGCAGTTGCAGAGAATCAAACACGGGTCCATCTATAGTTTTTTAGGCCCCAAACCAATAGAGCTACATGTTCTTTATGATAAATAATTGGCCCAAAAATATCTATATTTTCGTCGGGACTCAAGCACATGCTTGATGGGCTTCTATTCAGGCCCGGCCCTGCTTATAAAAGTATTTTGTGTGTATATAATGACCTGGAGATGGCTTTTTACATGAGATAGTGTGAGACTTTTCACACCCATTGCCTGCACAATCTTCTTAGGAGTTGCTTCTGCAATTTTAACAGTAAAATAAATACTTTTTATACAGTAAACAACTATAAATATATTATATATAATTTTTTTTATAAGTTATAATATCGATAAATTTTGAAAGAATAGAAAATATCAAAATAAATAAAATCAAAACAAATAATATTGGTTTTGATAGACAAAATTTTTGATAGAGAAACTGTAATTGTTGTTTGAGAAAAAACAAATACAAAAAAATTATTTACTTCTTTCGCCACCGAGTTGATTAACAACATAAACAAAATAGTGGTGGAGATCAGAGGCCCATCGCAGGCGCGGCATCTTTGACTTAGTGTAAAATCTAACAATCGGGTTTTCCATCGCCTATGTTTCTCGATGAAACTTGTAATCTGATTGTTGAGTAATATACCAATTTATATTTTTTTGCTCAGATATTTATAGAATTTTGTTTCTAGAAGATGTAATTCCCAAAATAAATAACTAGGAATTAAATATTTGATGCAGATAAATATTGTTTGTTTGTTTCTTGTTTAACAGTACTTCTTAAAAATACATTCATAATTGAACTTTAAGAGAAATAAAAAAATTACACCAATTTTTTCTCATGGTAATAATATGTATCATAAATTTATAAATATCATTTAATACTACTAGATTTTTTTTAGAAAATCAGAAAATAAAACTATATACAAATTTTATATAAATAAGTCAAAGTTAACCATGAATTGATGTATAGGATATCTATAACAACAAACATTAAAGACATGAAGCCTCAAATATTCAAGTTATAACATATTATCTTTATTTTTAACCAAATGATATAAATAACTTGAACATTTTGCAAGAAAAATACCATGTATATACACACTATACATATGATGTTTCCTTTCCAACCAACTTTTTGCTGATCACAAAACACTTCAATACTGGAGATATCACACTGCATAAATTTAACTGTTTCCAAATAATTAAAGTAACACCCCCCCCCCCCTAGATTTCCTCATGTGTTAGATATTGTAATTTATTCTTCTTATATTTTTCTAGATTATTAATTTGTAGGTTTGAATCTACAGTGTTATTAATTTACAAACAATATTTTTTAGATTTTAATGTTTTAAATATAAATATTTTTCTAAAATAAAAAAAATATTTAATTTTGTGTATATACATTAATTAAGTTTTTTAAATTCAACATTCATACTATTTTTATTATACTATTTGGTGTATAAAATATGTTTTATATAGTTTAAATGTGATTTTAGCTATAATTTTACTAAATCTCATCAAAATATATTAAATATTAAAAAAATATAAATATAAAGATAATTTCATTTTGAATTTAAACAAATAATATAATGGTTTTTTTGTACATATATAAAATGTATATACAAATGAATTATTAATTTATAATCTTAATAGATCCGTATCTTTACTTCAAAATGTTTTAAATTTTTTTTATCTTATAGATTTGTGTCATATTTTGAACGAGTCTAATTTGGGATTAGAAAAATTTATTAATATATGATATTTATTAATTTAATAAAATATTAATTTATAGAGTTTTTAGTGTATTTAATTTTATTGCACTCTTCATTTGAGTGATGTTATAGTTGATTCCGTAGCAAATGCGCAGTTTTCTATTCTATCGCAAAGTCTCTTTTGGTGGAGTAACTTTGTTTCTTTTTAGTCTATCAAGATTACTGTTAAAAAAATCACAAAACGGTCTATGAAAAAAAAATACATATATGTACTATATATATAGAACAGTATTTTATGATTTAAAATCATGTAGCTATCTAAAAAATAGATACTAAATTAGTATATGGACCGAATTCAACGGTTAATTTGAAACCGTGTAAACAGTCATACGGCCCATTAGCCAGCAATAGTAGTTGGATGAATAATTTTCTGAAATATAAAACCCAAATCGTATACCAATAAAAGGATCTACCAATAAAAAGAGACAATGAAGGAATAATGGAATATTTACCGTAAATTCGTAATGATCCTAAGGAGGAGTTAGAATCTATAGTTCTATACTATTATTTGAGAATTAATTTTGCTAATTTGTCATATTTTTAAAATATTTAGGTATTTTACTTATTTATCATACTTTTATTAGTTTTTGGTTTGATTCATTAATTTATTAATTTAAATAATATAATTATTTCAGATTTTGTAGTTAGAATTAGAATTAGAATTATTCTAACTTTGTCGATGATTTGTTATGTTTTTCATGATATTAGTTAATTTTATTTATTTATCAGGTTTTTGTTAGTTTTCAGGAGAGTCAATATAGCTATTTCAAACTTTATAAGAAATGATTTGGCTGATTTTTCATGTTCTCCATGATTTTATGTATATTTTTTTGTCATCATCCATAATTTTACGTATTTTTGCTTATTTATCATATTTTTATTAGTTTTTACGTTTAGAAATTAATTTATTAATCTATTATATAATAGGAGAGTTTCTCTCCTCCTGATGCGACACGTCAGCGGTCTGTGGGTCCCACTTTTTAAAAGTGTGGAAAATGTCAAATATGTGGCTCGAACCCGAGTTATTGAGAAATAAACACCCACAACTATACCATTGCACTAAAGGATACTTTGTACATTGATGGTCGAAACTAATATATATTATAAAGGTCGTAAACTAATATAACATTGTGGACCCCACTCTTTTCTTTTTAATTGATGGGTAACGAATGGACTTCGACAAAAAGTGGGCTTTGGGCTTATTGATTTTTTGTTTATTAGGCTTTGTATCTGCCCAAAGTGGTGATACGGACAAAGTTAAGAAGATTAGGGAAGCCGCCATCTTCACCATCTCCTTCATCGCTTGCGATTCCCCTTCCGGCAATCAGCTATTATGGTCGATCTTTAAGGCTCTACGCACGTTTTGCGCCTACCAAACGCTTAGTTTCTCCTCTAACGCCTTCAGAGCTCTCATATATATAGAATCCCTCGAGGTAAAAGCTCCATCTTGTTTCGAACTTTTCTTTCTCAGTTTTCCGATCGCTTTACTTTCTCACATCCGTCACGAAAATGACTTATCCAGCTGCTCCAGCTGCTCCAGCCGCTTCAGCCGCCGTTCCCTACTCCACCTTCAACTCTCTCCGCCTTGGAAGGTCCACTCAGTCCATTGTTGGTCGGCTCATCCGATTCTAGGATTCCAGGAACATTAACAAGAATAGAGAGTTTATAGGCATCACCATTCTCCTCCTTAATGAACTGGTGATGATTGTTTCTAACTTATTTTTTATCACTTTAACTCTGCTTTGCTGATTCTTTGTTCATATATGAAACGTGTCTTCATCTTTTTTGTTTTGGTTTTGTCTATGAGTTTTTTTATGAACGACTAATGATTTTTCTCTGTTTTTCTTACAGGATTCTGTGATCTACGGTTTCATCCCTGCAATCTCCAAACAAAACATGAAATTCAAATGAATTATGTTTTTAACAACCGAATCTAAAAGAAATAAAATACATCTTACTTAACAAATTAAAACCTTTTCTTTTGCAGATTCCGACGACGACGAAGCACCCGAGGACCAACGACAATGGAATGATGCGGACGAAGCCTAACTGATGTAAGTAAACTCCTCTTCAATAACGCATCACACTATTATCGCTCCCCAATCTCACAAACTTAAGCTCTAATCATGCCAGGGATCCCACAGGTGATGCTGTCCCGACGACGGAGAAAAAAAAAGAAAGATAACCTAACGTTTTTTTTATTTTCAGTTTTTAAGTTCAAATCATGTTTTAGACATAGAGCCCAACATAATTTGAGTCCAAACATTTTAAACCCACAATTACTTTTTCATAATGTAAAAACGTCAACCTTCGTTTATGTTTTGTTAAACTATTTTAATCTTTATGTTTTGTTAAACTATTTCACACAGGGGGCAGATCTCCTTAGAAGGGGAGCCACTCGCCACGATGCTTCCAGTTTCACCATTCTTGAAACTCTTATGAACCACAAAGCCAATATAAGAGCTCTGTTTCAATCTAACGGCTGGATTTTGTCACAGACCACCGCTAAGCCTGAAGAGGGAAGAGAAGTGGAGTGCTGCGTTTTGGAAGATGGAACCCGTGACGAGGAAGACGAGGAGAAGTGTTACTTGGAATATCCTAACGTTGAGGATGTAGACAATGTGTGATCTTAGAGATGAAGATTAGTGTAGCTTTAATATATGCTACTACGGTCCTTGAGCTCCCTAACAAGTACTAGCAAACAATGTGTATTTTGAAAAAATAAAATAATTTTGTAATGCAAGTAGTTTGAAACTTTGAGTATTTATTCAAACAATGGATATATACAGAGTTGATAACTTGATATGGACCCCCAAATAAGTTGGTGATGCGCTGTCACAATATCTGTCTTTTTAATTTCATACTAGATTTTGACCCGCGCTTGAGAAGCGCGGGTTTGTTTTCGAAATTAAATTGTTTTTGAAATTAAATAATGTTTTAAAATGAATTTCTATATAATATAGTGTATAGGTTTGACGCGAACCAAACCATACTAAACTGAAAAAAACGAAAGCAAAAGTGAACTGAATTTCATAAATAACATATCATATATCTTTAAAACCGGAAAATTGAAACCGGACTGTGAATCAAATGGACACCTGAATTTTAAAAATAAAATTATATACTTACAATTACTAATTATATTTAATTTTTAAATACCCAAATATCATAAAAATAATATTTTATATTCCGAATTATCTGAATCACCGAATTACCTGGATATTTTGTATTAAAATAATTATCTGAATTATCAGATACTTTATACGAAAAACTCGAATTACATGATATCTAAACTGAATACTCAAATTATCCTATATTTTTATCAACGAATCTGTAATTACCCAAAAAATCAGAATATAACGAAACCGAATTGGACCCAATTTTTTTTTTTTTTTTTTTGCATATTAGTCGTTCCTAACTTTCCTATTTTACCGAACCAAAAACAAAAATAACCCAACTGAAATCAAATCAAACTTTGTAAATACCAGAACGGTTCCTAAATTTTAGAACCAAAATACATCCTGATGACTAATATTGCATATATATTTAAATGGTGCGAAGAAAGCATTCTTATTTTTACAAATTATTTAACTCTTTTTAGTATGAGTACATATCTGGGTTATAGACCTATTAAGACATAAGAAATATTCTTATATCCAAACCAGATCCACGGTTGAACTGGTAAATTCGGTTGTCGTATATAATATGGGCTGGTTTATATTTTTCATATAACATTTTATCAAAGGTTATATCAACTCATATGTTTTCACAAAATTCAGATTTAATGAAAACCTATTAATTAAGAATCCGACAAAACCTATAAACCCGCATTAACCCGTAAACCGACACCCGGCAGAATTCAGAAAAAAAATCTTATAATCTATTCTATTAAAACAGCAGTATGACCAGTTGATAAAGGTTGTGTCCAACTATTATTCCTTCTATTTAAAAGTTTTTTTATTATTCTCTTTATTATTTAAACACTAACTGCTGTTAATCTTATATATTTCTACCAAATATAGTAACCACCTCCATTAGTTAGTTCCTATATTCTCGGGAGTCGGGACCCATAACCCCCAAACATAAAAGAAGGTTCTTTCGTGCTTTAATTTGTTTTCTGTTTCAATCAATCTTGAACGATCATCATATGATCAAAGACAATATGTTTACATCGATTGTTGGGCAATTGTATATTTGTTTGCTTGACCTAAATGGATCCATTATAAAAAAGAGAGTACAACTGCTACATTAATAAAGCCTAACCTAAAATAAATATAAACTCACTTTCAATGGTATTTGTTAACTTAATAATAAATAGTTATAATTAATATTTGTTATTATCGTGATATACAGTTACCCAACAGCCCATGAGTAAAAATCAATATAAAAAAAAATATAATTTAATAATATATAATTTTCAAAATTAAATCAAATTTTACATCAATAAAATAAAAATCAATTAAGCTAAATAATATATAACGAGAACTGTTTTATAAGAAGCTTAAATTAAGTAATATCCATTCTATTAAATACATATATATATTAAACAGAATATACTAAAATTATTTTTTCAAAGATTTTTTAGAAAATTGTTCTGTTTTCGGTGCGGATTGGATTTCATATTGGTTTTCGGGTATAATACTTTAAGAACTGTTCGAATATATAAGCCATGTCTAATAAAGTATGAAACTTTGATTTTCGGATCGATTCCGAGTCGGGTTTTTTAGGCACAAATATTCTTGACTAATTATGTTAGGTAACTACTAAAAAATATAATATGTTGCAAACTTTAGGAATAAAGTTTAAAAATAATTTCTAAAATACATATGACACAAATGTATAGTTATGTAACTTGACATATTTAATATGGTTACCAAAAATTATATTAAATTAAATTAATATTAAATATAAATATGATTACAAAAAATAATACAAAAACATATTTAAGAAAATTCAAACAAAAAATATACCCGCCCTTTTAAGGGCGGGTCAGAATCTAGTATTCTTTTAAAATTTGATTAAACTTTTCATATACTTTATAATAGTACATGAAACTAAATAAATATTTTATTTTTCATATAAAGTAAATATATTGTATTTATATTATGCATTTTTAGTTATAGGTCTTTAGTGATCAATAACATTACAATCTTAACGTATATAATTTATTTTTTCTATTTAGAAGCATACAATGGGTTTAGTTATATTAATAAAATTAAATTTATGATTGCTAAAATAGACGTGAGAATAATATTAATTTTATTAATAGGTCTAAGCGAATTTAATATTATTGTGCATGTGTCATTTATAAAGGATATCTGGAATGCATAACATTATTCTGCATGTATAATATTAATTTTATTAATAGGCTTAAGTGTATTTAATATTATTCTGCGTGTTTCGTTACAATATAATTCTTTAATTGTAAATAATTAATAACTCTATATGCAATTATTCATGAATTATAAAATAAATCGCTATTTTCAATATCAATAAAAAGTCATTTATTGTTCTTGATAGAATGCAATAATATGTTTTTAATCAAAGAAGTTCATTATATTATTAATGTAATAAAAATTTATTTTTAAATTAATAAATCACATGCAACATATTTTAAAAAGGATTATGTGTGATATACTCATTTAAATACCTTGCAATGCGGGAGTATATTGGTGAGGAGGTTACGGGAAGTTGAAATATATTGTTTACAGATTTTGTTAACAAAGAGTTAAGAAGAATATAAATATGTGTTAGAATAGGAAAGGGATATGTATAAGAGAATATGTCTATTACATTGCAATATATATGGTTGCAGTAGTGCTTCTAATCTATTAATTTAGGGATTGGTTTTTATCTACTACTTGAAGTTGTCATTTAAGTTTTGACCTCTTTCATAAATGTTACTAGAATATATCTCACTACTTTATAAATAGAACATACCTACTTAAACTTAACCAATATACATACAACCGGATTACTTAATCTAAACCAATATCTAATATATTAAAACCATCCAAAATTAAACAAAAACCACAACGACAGGTTATTGCTCTTAATAAAGCAATCCAATAAAACTAAACCAACAGGTTATCATGTTTAGTATAGATGTTCGTCTTTCCTTCTCTTCAGATCACTACCTGACACATAAAAAAAACTCAAATTATTTTCTATTTTGTCCATCTTTCATCATACTAACCATTCTAACAAATAAAAAATCTGATTATGAACACAAAATTATCTGCATATAAGCTTCAATCATATATAGATTAGATCATGACTTTTGTTTACGTTACATATGTTTTGTTTATTTGTTTATTATAGCCGAAGATACAATTCATACCCGTATACAATATATATTCCTTTATATAAAAGTATATAGATTAGATATTTTGTAATTTCAATTCGTTTAATATCTAATAATTATCTACATACATTCGATATCCAGAATATTCTATCCACATTAAGATTTGCCAATATAGTCTGGAACAAAGCCTTCAGATACGTGCAGTGTGTGTGTGTGTGTTATCTCAACGCAGCTGAGCTTAGCTTTTTGTATCCAATATATTTCAATCTGCCAATGTTTGTAACAAGCTCGATTTATTAGATTAGATATTATGAATAAACAAACACTCAAAGAAAATTATGAAACTTATCTTTTCTGTTGCTCGATTGACATGACGAACCACGTATTTCATTTCAAATCGGCCACTGATTTTGCGTCCGCTACTTTCAACCTGAATAGTATCTGTTTCCTTGACTTGATCTCTCAAATTACTGTGTGATCTACAAGGTTTGCATATCTAGATCAACAAACATATTAACCAAACCAATTCTTTACACGATTTATAAACTATAAGAGATCAGATTAGCTATAAGAGTTAGGTTAAAAATTATAACTTACTTTTCCTCCGATCAAATAGCAAAGATCATGCATGTCTTGAGAAACAAAATCTTTGTAGAAGATCAATTGAATTTTTTTATTGTTTCGGTAAACTGGTCGTTTCGGTTCCAACGAAGAAGAGAGAAAGAAACGATTAACTTGAATGGTGCATCTATTATTCACACCGACAGAAACAAAATATTAATTGATCATCAAAAGTTGTTGACTTTACAAATTATTTTGTTTTTTTTTTGGGACAAAAGTTTGTTACTCATATGGGTTTAGATAATATCCTTTGTTAAATTAAATTTGTCACAAGGCCTGATCCATAAACTATTAAATAGCCCAAACTTTTGATCTTAAAAACATCCATTAAAATTTTATGGGCCAAATGTGTTTAATATTTTTAACAAACTAATTATGATTAGTTATAAGCATAACTAATAAAGTTGTTAAAATTATATAATATTTTTTTTTAAATCGAATATTTTAAATTTAATAAATGTAATTTTAAAGTGATCCAAATAAAACTATTATACTGAAAATGAAACAAGATTCAATACAAACTAACAACATGTACAACACAAATTATAAATTAGATATAGATGTCAAATATATATATATATATATATATATATATAAATATTATACAAAAATATTTATAAAAATTATAAACACATTAGACCAATTTCCGCGCTTAAAATTAAAATTAACTAAACATACAAAAAATTAGATGAATCAATTTCCGCTACTTCTAATCTATTAATTTAGGGATTGGTTTTTATCTACTACTTGAAGTTGTCATTTAAGTTTTGACCTCTTTCATAAATGTTACTAGAATATATCTCACTACTTTATAAATAGAACATACCTACTTAAACTTAACCAATATACATACAACCGGATTACTTAATCTAAACCAATATCTAATATATTAAAACCATCCAAAATTAAACAAAAACCACAACGACAGGTTATTGCTCTTAATAAAGCAATCCAATAAAACTAAACCAACAGGTTATCATGTTTAGTATAGATGTTCGTCTTTCCTTCTCTTCAGATCACTACCTGACACATAAAAAAAACTCAAATTATTTTCTATTTTGTCCATCTTTCATCATACTAACCATTCTAACAAATAAAAAATCTGATTATGAACACAAAATTATCTGCATATAAGCTTCAATCATATATAGATTAGATCATGACTTTTGTTTACGTTACATATGTTTTGTTTATTTGTTTATTATAGCCGAAGATACAATTCATACCCGTATACAATATATGTTCCTTTATATAAAAGTATATAGATTAGATATTTTGTAATTTCAATTCGTTTAATATCTAATAATTATCTACATACAATCGATATCCAGAATATTCTATCCACATTAAGATTTGCCAATATAGTCTGGAACAAAGCCTTCAGATACGTGCAGTGTGTGTGTGTGTTATCTCAACGCAGCTGAGCTTAGCTTTTTGTATCCAATATATTTCAATCTGCCAATGTTTGTAACAAGCTCGATTTATTAGATTAGATATTATGAATAAACAAACACTCAAAGAAAATTATGAAACTTATCTTTTCTGTTGCTCGATTGACATGACGAACCACGTATTTCGTTTCAAATCGGCCACTGATTTTGCATCCGCTACTTTCAACCTGAATAGTATCTGTTTCCTTGACTTGATCTCTCAAATTACTGTGTGATCTACAAGGTTTGCATATCTAGATCAACAAACTTATTAACCAAACCAATTCTTTACACGATTTATAAACTATAAGAGATCAGATTAGCTATAAGAGTTAGGTTAAAAATTATAACTTACTTTTCCTCCGATCAAATAGCAAAGATCATGCATGTCTTGAGAAACAAAATCTTTGTAGAAGATCAATTGAATTTTTTTATTGTTTCGGTAAACTGGTCGTTTCGGTTCCAACGAAGAAGAGAGAAAGAAACGATGAACTTGAATGGTGCATCTATTATTCACACCGACAGAAACAAAATATTAATTGATCATCAAAAGTTGTTGACTTTACAAATTATTTTGTTTTTTTTTGGGACAAAAGTTTGTTACTCATATGGGTTTAGATAATATCCTTTGTTAAATTAAATTTGTCACAAGGCCTGATCCATAAACTATTAAATAGCCCAAACTTTTGATCTTAAAAACATCCATTAAAATTTTATGGGCCAAATGTGTTTAATATTTTTAACAAACTAATTATGATTAGTTATAAGCATAACTAATAAAGTTGTTAAAATTATATAATATTTTTTTTTAAATCGAATATTTTAAATTTAATAAATGTAAGTTTAAAGTGATCCAAATAAAACTATTATACTGAAAATGAAACAAGATTCAATACAAACTAACAACATGTACAACACAAATTATAAATTAGATATAGATGTCAAATATATATATATATATATAAATATTATACAAAAATATTTATAAAAATTATAAACACATTAGACCAATTTCCGCGCTTAAAATTAAAATTAACTAAACATACAAAAAATTAGATGAATCAATTTCCGCGATTCAGCGCGGGTTAGAATCTAGTTTAAATTAAAGATAAAAACATATGTGGTTGTTATAGTGGTTAACTCACGGTAAAAATCGGATAAATATACGTAATAATATTATTGAGTAATGTAGTGTTACAAATATATAAGATAAGACCAAAATAAAAACTAAATCTAATGAAATGGTCCAACAACCTTGAATAAGTAGATTTTTTCAGAATGTTTCTCTTTTAATAGTATAGATACCTGACGTAAGCTTCTTCATCTTCTTATCTTTCTCTTTCCGTTGTTCCACGCTCTCTGTTTCATGTTTAGGCGTTTTTTACATTCTCTATATTTTACCTTAATTATACTTTTTGAATTTTCCTTCCGTTTTGGGAGATGTTTTTAACTTGAGTTAATCGTCAAAAGCTAGGATCAATTTTGTTGTCTTACTTTCGATAAATTTTATTCTTTAATTTGCACAAATCTTAAACAACACCAACATCCCGTAAATCATACCGCCCCACCGATATCCAAAGTAATCAGCCCCGCGCTTGCGCGGGGTCTCAGCACCTAGTTTAAATAATATAACTGTTTCAAACTTTGCAGTTAGAATTAAAATTATAAATATTCTGACTTTTACAATGATTTGTCATGTTCTCTATGATTTTTGTTAAAAAATATATTTGTTATGTTTTTATTAGTTTTTGGCTGAGTTGTTAATTTAATAATTTAAATAATATAGTTATTTCAAATTTTGTAATTAAAATTATAATAATAATTATTCTAACTTTGACTAGTTATGACAAAAAAAATTTTGGATTAACATGTAGTATCATGGACCTGTGGAAGGGTTCAAACCAATCATTTCATAATAGTTACAATATAGCATCTATATAAATATTTGATATTATTTTATTTTCTTATCATTTTAAAAGGAAATTTCCTTTTCTTATGTGCAATTAAAACAGATTTAGTATCCAAATCCATATATGTGGCTTTCAGATACCCGTATTTTTGATATCCGTGTAGATATTACTATATGCGGGTATCCAGATTCGGATCCGTAAAATAATTAAATAAAAATATTTTTAAAATATAAAATTCTAAAAATAAAGCGTAGATTGAATATATATACAAGATTTATATATATGTATATATGTATATAATATTATAAAAGTTTAAATATACTATTATAAGACTAATTTTATGTATAAATATTATATATCACATGGAGTTATTAATAAAATTAAAAATCTAATATGTTTAGAAAATACGGATCTATATCTGGATATCTTGACTTAAAATCAAGATATGCGCATCCGAATCCGGATTTGACAGATCCGAGATTTTACTATCTGGATCCATGCACATCGGATATCCTATTTTCGGATCGGGTCAGATCTCGGATCGGATCCGAATCTTGGATAATAAATCCCAGCCCTAATAAAAAAACATTAACATTATTATTTTGGTAAAAAGTTTCAAATTAACTCTGACAAAAAAAACAAATATTCTTTAATTAATCTGTAAATTATTTTAATTAGTGTATGTAAAATAATTAGACAAATGGCTGCGTTTAAGACCAATTCCTTTTTTGGTCTATATGTTAAGAGGACCAGTTCCTATTATTCTGTTTAAAAATCCATTTAGCATATTTATTACTGGATATGAAAAAGATCTTTTTTTTAATTATAGTATATAGTTTAATAGTGGTATAAATAATGTGTGAATAATATTTATCGTAATATATGTCAAATTATAATAATATGTTCTCAAATACGTAGAACTATGATATATATTTGTATCCATCTTAATACTGTATTATGATAGTTTGCCGACTCTATGATTGTATATACTAGGGGTATTGCCCCTGCGCAAGCACAAGATTATTGACATAATTCTTTTTTTATCACAATATTTGTTAGGATTATTGTAGCTGTGAATTTTGCGTTTTGGGTTGATCATTGTTTTCAAGTTTTTTATTGTTAAAGGGTTAGAGTTGTGATGATGAATTGTGTATGCACTGTTCTTCACTCATGAAGGACTAAATTGTGTTAGTAATGTGATTGATATAGTTTATGGTGTTGGTTGATGTGTCACTTGATGTGTTACTAAAACTTATTGTTTGTTTGTCTTTTTAATTTGTTATTTATAATGTTGAGATTACATAAATTATATTAATGTTGTTGACCGTAACTTTTGTTTCTAGATATTTTTTCTCCAGTTTAGTTGTGTAAATTGTGTGTATTAAGTAATAATTTTTTTTATTCTTTTTATGTTGGTTATATATTTTTTTATTTTTAAATTTGTTGCTTTTACCGGACCTTTAAAACAAATACATAAAAATTTGTAGAAATAACTATAAAATGAGCGACAATTAGTATTTGGCCGTTAATGGGTTTTAAACGAATATATGTATTTCTCATAAGAAGACAATAGCATTGGTCTGTTGGCATTGAGCATGCAAGCTATTTTCATAAGACAAGAGGAGTGAGCAGGTGGAGATGTTGTTGCCGCCTTTGTGTATGTTGGGATTGTCTCTTGTATCTCCTGGTGTGGTTGTGTTTGTTTCTCTTTTATTTGATGGATAATATGTAAACAAAAAATCATTGTTAATTGTATTTATCGAGTTTGTAACTTACTCTGCTTTTTTTGTTTAGGTAATTTCATTGATCTTGGTTTCGTCTTCATCTTCTTCGTAAACATCTGCGAAAGTAAGTTTGTAAATTGTTAAATAGATGGTTGTGTAGTCTCTATTTGTTTAGCTGGCTCGATGTATGTGTCGTTGATTTTACTTGAGTTGATTGGTTTGGTATATTTGTTTTGAAGTTTATTTGTAAGATTAGACAAAAATAAAGGTGATCAATAATGATTTGTCTTTTTGGGATTCTAGTTTTTGGTGATTTGATTGTTTGGGTTATTGTGGTTTCTTTTAAGCTGTAAAATAAAGATTCGTGTAAAATTAGATTGATAAGTAAGAGATATAGATAGACGATCACAAATCTTGGGTATGAATATTTTTGATTATTGATGTTAGAACAATATAGACAGTAATTTAAAGAGAATTATGTGTTGATTGTTTCTTACAGATCAATGAAGAGACGAATAACGACTCGAGTTGTTTCTTTGGTGAGGTTAGAGTACTGGACATAACGGATTTGTCCAACCATATCTGCGAGTTTAAATATCAGTTATGATATAGAAACATAATATAAACCCAAATGCAATATGATAATATACCTGGGAGTTCTAGGTTTGTGTTCGCAATCACTTGGAGATTGTCGAAGAGTCTAATCTTAACTGGAGATTGATCTCATGAGCACCCGTGATGACTTCATCAATAATGGTTAGTGAGATGAAACAAATGAGGAATGGATGATCAATTATCTTGTACATGCTTGAGCCCCTAGCAACCTCAAAACGAACGACTTTTACAATGGAACCTGCTTTCAAAGATGGCATGTAATGATTAGTACGTCCGACGGGAGTAAACTCATGAATCACGGAATCTGCGAATAATATTATTCAACAAAGTATCAGGAAATCAATTAAAATAATTATGTTAAATAAGTGTGATAGATCAAAGATTAACTTACCTTTTCATCAAAGAAGAGAACCTTGATTCTCACAAACTCTCTGTCTTTCTTTAAGTTCAAGAAACCCCAGAAGCGAGGAAGCCATAGGCTATGCTCTGACTACTACGACTAAGACGGAAAGACTCGAAGATTGAGGGACAGACGCCGGGACGCCGGTTTGACGAACTGGGGAGGCAGAGAGAAAAATTTTCTAGAAGATGGTTAAATCTAAGAGGAATCAATAAGTTTTGTGGAGATGCAGATTGGGTACATCAAAGATGAAAATCATATATATATATATATATATATATATATATATATATATATATATATATATAGGGTTTACAGAGGGGCTACAAATCAGGAACATTTATGATCAAGCGATTTAAGATATGGATATGAAGAGTTCATGGGTGAAAAAATAGATTACGAACAAGCACACGGCGTAACTTTGTAACTCAGACTTGTTTGAGACAATGATGAAAAGAACTCAAACTCATGTTAAACGACAATAGTTTACAATATGGGAAAACTATAATTGTTGCGAACTTGAATTTTTTTCATATAACATGATGAATCTCATTTAAAAATAAAACCCATAACACACTTGTATGCCCAACCCTCAGAGGAAGCTGAAGAAGCAAGGGCTTCCGACCTTCATAAATATATATTAGGTTCGATCATCAATGTACAAAGTATCATTTACCTTAGTGGTATAAATGTAGGTGTTATATCTCAATAACCCGGATTCGAGCGACAGACTTGACATTTTTTCACATTTTTTAAAAAGTGAAATCCACAAAACGCTGACGTGACGCGCTGAGGAGTAAGTAAAAACTCAACTATTGTAATATAGATTTTTCATCTTACACTGATGTGTAATACACAAAAAAAAAACTTATAAAACTTGTCAGCAAAAATATAATAAAGTTATGGGTTCAAAAGAAAAAATAACAACACCTATTACAACTACAACAAAGAAAATTTCAACTTTTAATAGGCGTATGCAATTATTACTTTCAGTTTATACCTAATTAGTTAAAAAGGGATGTATGTTTAATTTTCTAACAATTGAAGGCTTTACTAAGAGCATTTCCAAAACCCATTTATCCCTTCATTTTATGAAGGTTTTTGCACTCCAACAGTTTCCTTTTCCCTCGAATTTATGAGTGCACTATTCACCCTCTTGAAACACTATTTACTTTTCAATTTAGTCCTTCTATTTATATATGTTTGATGATTGTGTACTTATTATTTTTATGTTGCATTTTGGTATTATAATTATATTGCACTTAAATATTATAATTATGGTCTTATAAAATTAATTTTTAAATAATTATTATTATTAATAATATGTATACAAATATATAATAATATTAATAAAAATATAATATAAACATATTATTTCACACAATAAATTTCAAAAATTTTACGCAAATATAAAATTACAATCATAATATTTTATATCAAAATAAAAGTTACATAAGCTGAAATATTACATATTAAAATATATATTACAATACTAATATTTAGGTAAATTTGGTCTTGAACCTCCAAAATCACCAAAATATTCTTGATATAACTTTGGAGCTGTCTCTTCAGATTGTTGCTGCTGAGTTCTTTTTTGTAATTTAAACTGTTTGTGTTTTATTATTATATGTATTTTATGTTTTTTTATTATAAGTAATTTAATGTTATATTTAAATTTTTTGACTAATTATGTCAATATATTACAATGTGCTTATTTTTTATTTATTAAAATTTAATGATTATAATTAACTATTGATAAAATTGAAGACTAAAGTGTAAAATATAAAATTTTAAAAGAAAAAATTTGAAGACCACCGTCGGAGAACCACTTCATCATTATTTTATTTTAAGGGTAGATCCCATTAAAAATGAAGGGGCTTGTTGGAGATGCTCTAATAGGGATATAATATGAGATAGACAGATAGTGCAAGATGGCTAAATTTCTAAAGCTTTAAAATAAAGAATTTCATATTAAAAATACTTGAAATTGATCATCACATGATGCAAATTTTAAATACAAAAAAAAATGTTCAATTTAAATATTTTAAAATATATATTAGTCCGCACAAGGTGTAATACTTACCTAGTACATTAATATATCCTATCTACTTCTAGATGATAATGGCTAATGATTTTGTGATAGTTATTAGAGAGTGCTTAAGTTTAACCTCTCACTGATTGCAGCATTACTCTATATATATTAATTCTATCAATAATAAGGCAATAAACCAGTCCATAGATATCTCTTAAGGCTTCTAGCAGTTATACACATACAGTGGGAAAATAGATGTTTTCTTCTTTTATTATAAGAAAGACAAACTACAACATGTGTTAGTCTCATTTCTGTCACATGCATTACAACGTTTAAGTAGGTAAAATACCTAATCCCATGTATTAATCATAAAGAATTATAACATATTTTTGTAGCTATATGTCATCACGAGGATGACTCTTAGAATTCTCAGAAAGATAAGTTGGTCCATATAAACATATACTATGTTTTTTATTAAACTAACTATCAAATTAATTAGTAATGTACCAAATAATTTTTTTTCTTTCATTAAATAAAAACTATGGAATTACTTAATATGGTTAAAATATATATGACAATTAATAATTATGAATAATACATATTTGATAACAATTTTTATATCCTCTCTTTTTTGTTTAATTTTAAATTATTAATAGAAATTAAACAATCACATTAAGCATATCATAAAAATAGATTTTTTCTTATATGTTATATTTTGAAATTCTTATAACGATTATAAATTACTAAAAATGGTAAAAGTCCCACAATGAAAATTTTATGATCAATGGTTTAAGTTTTTTTTTGTTATGCAAGATAAAAAATGATCATATATCGTAGGAGGTTCGGATACACGTCCGGGTTCATATCAGGTATTTTTAGGATTTTCAGGTATTTCAATATAAAGGTATAGAACTCGTTCGGGCATTTTTACACTTCGGGTCAGGTTCAGGTATATTATGTTCGGATTCTGATATTTTGGATCGGGTTCGGATATTTAAGTTTTGGGGAAAGCAAAATAAATAATTCAATGTTTAAGTTTTTGTATTTAAAATATATTTTTAACTTAACTGGTTTTCTACTTTTTAAAAGATTAAACTATTAATAGGTTTGGAGATAAAACTTTTAAAATAAAAGACACTAATTTAGTTGTTGTTTAGAAATTTTAGATGCAATTTTTGTTAATGCAAGAAACAAGAGCTTGATATTTATTTTAAATGAGTAGCAAATGATTTTGTCCATAATTATTTGTATATTATCTAATTTTGAGCAATGTGAGATGTAAACTAGAAATATAGGATTACGTATGTTTATGTTTGGTTATCTTTGGATATCCATTTGTGTTCGGATATTACCCGTTTGATTCAGATATTATCCGTTTGGTTTCGGATATCAATTCTCCGAATTCAATAACCGTTCAAGTTTTGTTACTTCGGTTCGGATTTTCAGATCGGATTCAGATACGGGCTCGTGTATTGGATAACATGCCCAGTCCTAATAAATCGTATGAATATAAAGTCTCATTAATAGATATTTTTATTATACATACATATATATATATATATATATTAATATCATTTGAAATAAAATTTATACTATATAAAAATATAAAATATGTTAATTTCAAAACTTTCCCTGAAAAATTATTGAAATCTTAATATTTTAATTTTCAAATTTGTATTGAAAAATTTCACTTTATAAGTTTTGTGATTAACAGTTTAAATTTTTGTTACAACAAATATACAAATGTTAAAAAATCATATGAGTAAGAAGTGTCAATAATAAACATTTATATTAAAATATAATAATTATCTATGTCAATATCAATAAATTTTAATTTATACCATATAAAGTAAATAAAATGATTGTTTTGATTTATTTATCAAAAAAATAATTGTAAGTTAACAAAAAGTATTGGTTTTGATTTATGTGTTTACTCTAATGTATATATTTGTATGTATATAAATTATCTTTTAAATATGTGGTTTTTGATATTTTATTGGATCCTGACAATCCCATAAATACACTTTTTCAAATCAAAGTGACTTTTAATATTGGAAACACTATACATATATTATTTTGTTCAAATTAAATAATTCAGTCTTGATTTTCTTCCTAAAAATCTTTTAATGAAATATCATGATAAGATTCCAATCACTTCTCTTTGAGTTTGTTTGAAGAATGAAAGATTTGATCATTCATCTAATATTGTTTCTCCCTAATATCCTATCTAACTATTATAATTGTAAGAATGAGAGATTAGAACTATTTATTATAATTTTTATGGTTTTTTTTATTAATAAATCAAACAGTTCTTAGTTTATACATAGTTTACATATAATAGAATGGTAAAGTATTATATATATTTTAATCTGTATATTCTTAATTAGCTAAACTTCAAAAGTGTAGGTTAATAAGATAAGTAATTTGTTTTTTTCAGAATTAGATGATTTTTAGATCATCTAGTTATATATTATTTGGTGAGCTTATGCATAAATTTCCAATAAATTTTAATTTTTTTGTAGTGGTAGCATACTAATAAAGTTAATTATTGCTGGTAAGTATACTTGCATAAATAATATTTTAATAAAAAAAGAGTATACTTGTGAATAATTGTTGAGATATATTTTTTTTAAGATAATTGTAGAGATATGCGATATGAATATATATATATATATATATATTGATAACATAGGATATAGTCTCATTTCATTATTGTTAAATTTGTTGGTGATAGTTTACTTTTTAATATATTCTATTTTATCCCAACATGTTAATAAAAAGGAAACAATTTTTTTCAATGTAAGAGCCCGTTTGTTTTTCCATCTGGATGAGTCGTCTCGATGAAGATGAGAATTTTGTTTGTTTAGACACTAAAAGTGCAACTCATTTAGATAGATCATCCAGATAATTTGTTTACTAAACTCATTTGAATAAAAATGAAAATAAGATCCATTTAGATGATTCATTTAGATGAGCTATATGGATGGACAAACAAACAATCACAAAAATCTGAATGGATCATTTGAATAGATCATACAAATGAATCATTTGGATGAAACGAAAAATGGTGAAAGAATTCGCTCCAAACAAAAAAAAAAAAAAAACTCTACTGGTTTGCCAAAATTGACTACAAATGAGCGATGCTATATATAAAAAATTAAAAATTCATCAAGTTTGACCAGAATCTTCGCGCTGCCTAAAACAAAAACACGTCCAGGTTCAATGAACCTTGTTTTACCTGGTTCTTCCTCCTTTTTTATATTAAGGCCAACGCTTTCTGTCAATGCATCTGTAAAAAAAGAAAGAAGAAGAAATCAAATCTATCCAAAATCTGTCTTTCCGATTCGAAATCTTGCTGTGAAGAAAATGGCAATGGCAGCAACAGTCTCTTCTTCAGGGATCACAAGCTCTGCTTTCTCTCCTTCCGTGATCTCTTCAGAACCCAAAGGTAACAAGATCAAGTTTCAATTTTTCTACGAATTCTCAACTTCTCGAACTCAAAATCTGAGAAATTGTTTGATGGGTTTCTCTTAATTACATCAAATTCGGTTCCTTTACGTACGAATTTAGAATCTGAAATCTAATTTAAGCTTTTTTTAAAAAAATCTTTCTTACAGTATCACAGATCGGTTCGTTGAAGTTATTAGACCGTGTTAGTCTCACAACTCCGATGTCTCTGAAGAAGCGATCATCCGTCAAGCCCTTAAACGCTGAGCCAAAGAGGAACGACTCTATGGTTCCTCTTGCAGCAACAATGGTAGCACAAGTCGCAGAGGAAGTAGTAGAGACAGAGGATTTTGCAGAGCTTGCTGAGAAGCTAGAGAATGCTTCACCTCTTGAGATTATGGATAAAGCCCTCGAGATGTTCGGCAACGACATCGCTATTGCTTTTAGGTATATAAATAATATTACATGTTCAGTTCAGATTGGTTCTTTGAATACGAATATGTTTTGTTCATTAGACTGATTTGCCTTCTTGTGTGTGTTGCAGTGGTGCTGAAGATGTTGCTCTGATTGAGTACGCTCATTTAACTGGGAGGCCTTATAGAGTGTTTAGTTTGGATACAGGGAGGTTAAACCCTGAGACGTATCGGTTTTTCGACGCGGTGGAGAAACACTATGGGATTAGGATTGAGTACATGTTTCCCGACTCTGTTGAGGTTCAAGGCTTGGTTAGGAGCAAGGGTTTGTTCTCTTTCTACGAGGATGGTCATCAGGAGTGTTGCCGTGTGCGGAAGGTGAGACCTTTGAGGCGTGCGCTCAAGGGCTTAAGAGGTTGGATCACTGGTCAGAGGAAAGATCAGTCTCCTGGAACCAGGTCTGAGATTCCGGTTGTTCAGGTTGATCCGGTTTTCGAAGGTTTGGACGGCGGAGCTGGTAGTTTGGTGAAGTGGAACCCGGTTGCGAACGTTGAAGGGAGCGATGTTTGGAGTTTCTTGAGGACTATGGATGTTCCGGTCAACACATTGCACGCGGCGGGGTATGTTTCAATAGGGTGTGAGCCGTGCACGAGAGCGGTTTTGCCGGGTCAGCACGAGAGGGAAGGGAGGTGGTGGTGGGAAGATGCTAAGGCTAAGGAGTGTGGACTTCACAAAGGGAACATCAAGGAGAATGCTAATGTAAATGGAGAGTCAAAACCCGTTGTTGAGGATATCTTTAAGAGTGAGAATGTTGTGGCTTTGAGCAGGCAGGGGATTGAGAATTTGGTGAAGTTGGAGAACCGTAAAGAGCCTTGGATCGTTGTACTCTATGCTCCGTGGTGTCCCTTTTGTCAAGCCATGGAAGCATCGTATGATGAAATGGCTGATAAACTGGCTGGAAGTGGGGTTAAGGTTGCCAAGTTCAGAGCTGACGGTGAGCAGAAGGAGTTTGCTAAGCAGGAGTTGCAGCTCGGTAGCTTCCCAACGATACTGGTTTTCCCTAAGAACTCGTCAAGACCGATCAAGTATCCGTCTGAGAAGAGAGATGTTGATTCTTTGACTTCGTTCTTGAACCTTGTTCGGTAAAGAAACCACAAAATCAGTCGACAGTTCCATGAGAAAAAAGAGATCAAACAAGAACCATTTCATCTCGTTCCAGATTGCTAGAACAGATGAAAGTTGTTGTCCAGAGCTGTGTTTAAAATGGCGCATGGCGCACCAAGGCGAGACGTGCTGAGCCTTGCGCCTCGCGCCATGGCGCAATATGGCGCTCGCCTTGAAGAAAATTTTAGTTACGTCATTTTAGTTACGTCTGTTTTGTTTTGTATTGGAGAAGAAACTTAGAGAACACTTATGCAATGATTGATATACTAAATTTAAATAAGATGCAAGCTTTATTATACTAGAGAGTTCTAACCTTAAGCAAAAAACCTTGAGATCTAGATCTATGTTTATGTTTTACGTAACTTCTCTTTTATAAAGCTAGGGTTTGGCGTTTAAGTTTCCCCGGTTAAGTTTTTTTAAAGTCTAAGGTTTAATTTTTTTTTTTTTGAGCAAAAAAGTCTAAGGTTTAATTATTAATTAAGGCTTATATGGTTTAGATACGGTTTACATTAATCTCGCCTTACGCTCGCCTTTGCCATGCTCGCCTTCTCGACAAGGCACCCATGGCGCGCGCCTTAGGGAACCCACCCTCGCCTAGGTGGTACATGGCGACAGAGCCATCGCCTGAGTGCGCCTTGCGCCATGGCGCAAAAGGCGAGCGCCATTTTAAACACAGGTCCAGAGAGTGATGATTTACAGCTTCAGGTCACATAGTTAGAGAGATAAAGCTCTCCAATAAAGCTTGAGTTTCTGCAGTATGGTAGTGTTTCAAAGCTGTAAAAGTGATGCTTTTCATGTAAATTTTGTGGTTCTTAGTGAAATGAAACTCAATGTTTCTTCCTTGCTTGCATTCACCATATCAAACATACTTTTAAATTGAAGTTTTAAGAATCAAAAGCAGAGTAAACAAAGGTAAAGTAATGGATCATATAATCAGATTATATCAAACCTTGTGATATTCAATAATCAGAACAAAGTAAATTTTGTAACTAATATTGCAATCAAATTCCTGTTTCTTCACATTCATATTAAACACAAAGATGTAACCTCAAAGTTGAGAATTTCAGGAATCAGAACCATAGTTAAAACAAAGCAAGTATCTGATGATACATACCACACTACAAAGATGTTACCTGGAAGTTGAGTCCTTTTCTAAGAATCAAAGCCAGAGTAAACACCGCTCTCTCTCAACTGCCTCTTCTCTTCTTCAACGTAGTTCTTCCCTCTACTCGCTTGCCCCAAATCTCTCTTCTTCTTCTCCTTCTGCGAAAAAGACAGACTCTTCCTGTCACTCCTCAGCTGCGCGTTTGCAATGGTCTCCCCACCTGCAACCGCAGCTCTAGTAGCTTCTCGTTCTCGAAAACTCTCTTTCACTTCCTCTGCTCTTTGCTTATCCTTCCCCGTAGCCCACGACCAATCAGCTTTCTCCACAGGAGGAGGCAAATCTGGAAGACCAACGGCTTTGTAACCATGCTGCTGCAGAGATTCATAGTCAAAAGCTTTCTTCTCTTTCTTCGCAAACCTCGCTGCATATAAACAACAAGACAAAGGTACATAAGAGAACTCACAATGTTAAAACAGGGAAAAACACTTTTTTTTAATGTTTCTACCTATTGTCTTCTTGCTCTTTCTCTTCTTCTTATCAGTCTCTGTAGTATCAGCGTTAGAGTCAGAAGATGATGATTCCTCGGATGAGTCTTCTTCATCATCATCATCACCCCATCTCATCATACATTTCTTCATGGTACAACTCTGAGAAAAAATCAAATCTTCATTTAGTTCCACTTTTAACAAACAAGCTTAGTTTTTTTTACAAGACATGCTCGAAAGACATACGGTCACAGAGATCAAAATACATATAAAGGTCGAATCTTTGTAATCTATTTGAGAAACCCAGTTAATGAAAAAGAGAGCTTTAAACGCTAAATTGAATTCGGAGGTCCATGAAAGATGCCAAATCTAATTAAGAATATAGTCTGTACGGTACCTTGTCCGGGCAGTCGAAGTTGGAAGGTCGACGACGGCGAATAGTCGCAAGGGGAATCGGGAGAGGAGCTGAATGATTTTTAGGACTTGGGAAATGAACCACTTACTACAAATAGAAATTATTCAAAATTTTGAAATGGCCCAAAATGTTTAGTTCTGTTACAATTTAGTCCAAAATTTGCTAGGTTCGTAAAGTTCGATCGGCTTTGAAAATTGAAATTGGATTCAAACGTCAAAGTTTGATCGGCTTGTCTGAAATTTAACGGGTCATAATAATGGAGTAAGAAGTTTGACCGGAATCAGAAGCACGTCTACAATACCTTATCTGCAACAGTCCGTCCATAATACCTCGTCTATGGCAGCCTAACCATTACATCCTTTATGATGACTTGTCTAACTCTATGACACGAGTACGTTATAGTACCTCGCAACGAAAGCTCATCTACTTTGAGCCTCGTGCCTAGTTACACTATGGTTGGCCAATGTTGAACTAGTATCTTGCAAATAATATAAAACGCTCGATCAACAAGTTGAGGAGGGCTTATTTAATTAATGGAAGTCGGCAAATAAATATGAAATACACAAGGAAAAAGAAAACAGGTGAAAAAAAAAATACTTTCAAGACAAAAAGAAAAGACTACAAAAAAAAATGAAAAGACACCAACTTCAACCTTATAAAATAAATAAGCAGACTGCTCAAGTGTCATCTACAAGCATTTCGACACTTCTATGAAAAGCCGGAAACTCTATGAAAACGTCTTTTGACAACTAAAGTCCTTTGTAAACTATTGGTTTGATCTCTATTCAAAGGGTATGCAGGCAGCATTTAATCGGATTCAACTAAAACATAAGAAAACATATTTTATGTTTGTGTGCCAAGTTTCAATTTCAATACGTAACTTCTCCTAAACTTTAAATCAAAATCGTGCTTTTGTCAAGTACACCGATTTCAGATTCTTACCAGAGATATAGCTTAAATCATTTCTCCTACCGGGACTCGAACAATAGAACCAACAAATGTTCTATTTTAATTTTTGTTATATTTAACACGAATATTTATTAACGATATAAAGAATATATAGAGTTGTTTAAACGGCGACTCTTAAATCGACCAAACCCTAACTTCATTATATGCCAATAGAGGGAAAAAAAAGATAGGGTAAGCTTAGAAAGTTGAAAACTCTATTTGCAACTTTGAAGAATGACGGCAATGTCAAATCTTCCAGAAGAATTGGCAAGGGAGATACTCTCTAGAGTTCTATTTACATCTCTGAAAACGTTGCGATGTACTTGTAGAACTTGGAACGATTTATCGAAAACTCGGGTTTTTGGTAAAGAAGCAGCAAGGAATCAGTTTCTAGGGTTCATGGTGATAAATGGTAGGGTTTGTTCCTTGAGACTTGATTTCCAAGGAATCCATAACGAAGGAGACTTGGTTTATAAATCTACAAAGAAAATAAGTAAACTTGAGCAAACCAAGATGTGTGAAGTTCTTCACTGTGATGGTCTATTTGTTATGCGTCCATAAAAACAATAACCTCGTGGTGTGGAACCTGTATCTGAGGCAAACCAGATGTATTCCGGTCAGATACAAAACTAACTTGTTTATCTTAGACAATATCGGCAAGTTTTCTCTGGTGTTTTCGAGAAAAAAAAATTTTGAAAACAAAAAAATCGGAATACTTCCACAGAAGTTGTCTCAAAGAAAACACACATAAAGTCAATTGCAAAACTAACATTTGCATTGACCAGAAAACTTTCGTGTAAGTCTTCTACATCCACAAGACTTAACGTAAGTCTTCTAATAGACAGATCTGGTGAGATAATTTCCTTAGCACACATAAGTCTTCTCCAAGCACCCAGAACCTCAAACAAAAGCGACCCACCAAGAATTGTGAGCTTGAATGGCTCTATGAACCTTAAAAAAAATTAGAATCAAAATCTTGGGTTTTCTGGATGAATATCAAAAAAAAGTGAAAGAGATGTTGCTTTTAGTTCATAAGAAATAAGATAGAAGAGACTAAATCGATTTTTTAGGTGCATTAAGAGTTTCAAATTGGTTATTCATGGTGGTTGGTGTATTTATGACAATGCTATTATTGTAAATACTTGATGAAGGTGAGGATGATAGAGTAAAATACTCATTTTCGAAAAATAATGTAATGACATTTTGGTGAATAATATGAATTTTTAGGGTGAATAGAACAAGTCAAAGTTCCAAAAAAAACCATGGATTAGTTTTGAGTCATATTTGTAAAGAAAGTCCAATATTTTTTTAGATATTTTTAGTTTAATTGTAATCATAAAATATTTTTAGTCAACTAAAGATTATACAAAATGAATAAAACATATTAATATGCTAATTATAAATTGTTTTATTTAACTAAGATATTTGGTTTACATTATCTAAATTAGTTTCTGTAATTATTTACAAAAAATATATAGATACAATTAAAATATTTTTATTACTTTGAAAATATATTTTATGTTGCTTAGGCATATGTTTAAAAAGAAATATTATATTTCTTAATGTCAAGATTATTTATGTTAAATTTCCTATTTTGTGGAATCACATTATATATAAATATATTGTTTTTAAAAATTCCTTTTTAATATTTTGGATGTTTCCTTTTTACTATATATGTTATTGAAAAATACAAATAAAAAAGGAAACTTCTAATTAACATAGTAATTAAATAAAATATTTTTAATTCATTAAAAATACTTTTGTAATTAACCATCCTAAAAATTAACATAATCACCGCAAGTAGGAAACTGACTTTTCAAATAATATTATAGATCCATCAACTAAATTTTGTTAATTGACATGTTTTAACTCGGAATAGACTATATTGATTGGTTTTAAATCATTTTTTTTTCTTCTAACGTTTTCCCTAGATTTAATAACATAACTTCTCCATTATAATTTTCTGCAATTTAAAAAATTAAATAATAGACTTACTAAAGAGATGTAAGGAAAAAAAAACAAAGGTAGTAAAGAGAAGAAGCCCTAACTTTATTATAATCTATACGAAAAAAGAAGAGAGGGCATGTTTTCCCTTGGAAAGTTTTTTTTTTAATAGAAAGTGAAACACCCTGTTGGCAACTTTGAAGAATGACGACAATGTCAAATCTTCCAGAGGAATTGGTAAGGGAGATACTCTCTAGAGTTCCATTGACATCTCTGAGAAAACTGCGATGTACTTGTAGAACATGGAACGCTTTATCCAAAACTCAGGTTTTTGGTAAAGAAACAGCAAGGAATCAGTTTCTAGGGTTCACGGTGATTAATGGTAGGGTTTGTTCCTTGAGACTTGATTTCCAAGGAATCCATAACAAAGGAGACTTGGTTCATAAATCTACAAAGAAAATAAGTAAACTTGATCATACCAAAATCGAGGAAGTTTTTCACAGTGATGGCTTATTGTTATGCGTCCGAAACAGAAGTAACTTCGTGGTGTGGAACCCATATCTGGGGCAAACCAGATGTATTCCACCCGCCAGTCGGGATTTCAGATTTTATGACATGTTTTGTTTCGGATACGACAAGAACAACCGTAACCACAAAATCTTAAGGTTTTGCTACGATAATGATGAATCCCTTTTCTGTTTCGAATTGTTCGATTTTAAGACTAGTTCTTGGAGGCTTCTTGATATCGAACCAGACGTTGATCTAGATGTTTACCGAAGTGGGGTGTCTTTGAAGGGAAACACTTACTTTGTTGCTCAAACTAACAGACCAGGGGTTATAGACGTTTTACTCTGTTTCGATTTTACAACAGAGAGGTTTTGGCGGCCTCTGCCGTTTCACTATGATGCTGTTGAACACGTGGTTCTGTCTTGTGTTAGAGAAGAGAAGCTCGCTGTGTTATATCAAATAGAGAATACAATGGAGATTTGGATTACAACTAAGATTGAGTACGATGATGTATCCTGGAGCAAATTTTTGGAAGTGGAGATGACACCGCTCAATGGTTTTGATTATGACTTTGATACTGAAACTGAGAGCTTCTTCATCGACGAGGACAAGAAATTCGCGGTTGTTGGTGGTGAATGCGAAAATAAACCAATCTGTAGGTATCAAACCGCTCACATCATTGGACAAGATGGATACCTGAAATCTGTACGTACCGCAGAATGTCCAAAACCACTTGTGTTCTCTTCTTATCTTCCAAGTTTAGTGCAACTAGAAATCAACCAACGGAGCAAGAGGAAACCCAAAGATTGCTTTTATCAAAAGAAACGAAAGAAACTGAGAGCTTCTTCATTGACGAGGAGAAGGAAGTCGCTGTGGTTTATATTGTATTCGAAGAGATAAACCAATCAAGGGCGAGACCTATTGCTATCAAACCGCCAAGATGGATACCTGAAATCTGTGAGTGTCGCAGAAGCTCCGGAGTGTGGACTTGATGAACTATTTGTGATCTCTTCTTATGTTCCAACTTCCAAGTTTAGTGCAACTAGGAATCAACCAGTGTTGCAAGAGGGAACACAAAGATTGCTTTTATCAAAAGAAAATAAAAGAAAGAAACAATTAAATTTAGTTAATTATGTAGTTTCTATTGATTTTCATGTCGTTTTGAACAGAACTATTGATGGTCTTGTGTTTTGCTATATTCAATCTCATCTAATAAAGAAATGTTTTTACTCTTTTGTATTGTTCCTCTGTAGAAGTTGAATACAGAAGTTTTTGGCTTCCTTTGAAATAGAATTTGGTGAAAATAGTTAACACTTAATGAACTTAATTAGGGATAGTACAACAGCAATTTACATTGCAACAAATCATGTAGTCCATGAGATTGCCACTTTGTTCGTGAACAGCTAGACAAGGGATTCTCAAAACACTACATGTTTGAATTAAAGATCAAGTGGCGGACATACTAAACATTTGACTCCTCATCAATTTGAACATTTAAAATCTAAGATGAACCGACATAACGTTTTGGGAAAGCTCGTCTTGAGGGAGAGACTAGTGGAGTGTGGTTGGTTGAAGTCTGGTTAGATCGGTTCTTAGATGACTCTCTTATGCTTATGCACAGTATAAATTTTTTTTTTGTGCACAAATTTCATTAATCGAAGCCTAAGCACTTCAATTACGACCGGAAATATGTTGGACAATAAGATGGACAACAATAACAGTAATACGATAAAACATGGGATAGAAGTGTTAAAAGGAAAGACTTTCTGAAATAAAGAGATCTGCGGACAGTGCCGTCCCGGTAAATTTGGTGGCCTAAAGCATATTTATATACAATATTATATATTTATAAAATATGAACATATATATAAATATATATATATATATATATATATTATATTTTCTATTTGAAATATAAAATGATATAGTAGTTTAGTTACATCAGATTAATATCAGATAATTAGTAGATATTTTAGTAAAATAAAAATCACTAGTTTGTTTTAATTATTACTAGGGCCGGCCCGCCCTACGAGCGGGATGATACTTTGAAAATTATGTAAATAATTAGAATAAATATTCAATATAATTTTTATATTTTAAAATATACATATTAGTTAAATTCAGTAAATGTTATTATATTTGAATATCTCATGCCGTATTGATAAGTACTTTTTTTTTTCATGGTGCCATCACATCATTTTTTAGTAATTTTCGGGAGCCGGATGAATCTAAAAGTATCGTGACGAAAGAGACGAACTTTTAATTATAGATTAAGTATATGTTTATTTGTAAAATTTATTATTAGGTCGGTTAATTATTGAGGTTAATTATTAGTTGTGTAAACCGTAAACAATAATATTAAAATATTGTAGCTTGACATGTTTGACATCTTAAATTTGATATAAACCAATCAAAGATGCATTGGTGGTGAAAAATATGATTGCATGGTACTTTGTTGAATTCTTTTTGCTTACAATATTGTTAATGAATACAACGCATAGTTCATCTTCTTTTTTAGGTGCGAGTGTCCTAATATATATATCTGAATCAATAATTACACAATATATCTGGATATTAGATGCACCTCATAAGTTGTTATATGATAAAAACTTTCATAACCACGGCATAAGTATCCAATTAAGAGTAAAATATAAGCTAAAATTAATAATATATATATAAATTAATATTTTAAACCCAATAAAGCATTTGACTGAAATAAATAATATATAATGATCAAATCTTAGGGATTTTTATGTTTTTTCGTACTTAGTATATATTATGTGTTGAACTTGAAAAAATGACTATAAATTAATAAGCTACTTAGTTGACAACTGCTCTGATAAGTATTCTTTATTTGCGATATAGTATAAATTGTAAGCTAGTTTTATATATTTTTCTGCGTGGCTCGTATCTATCTGTAAGTTACATTGTATTTTTATACATACAATTTATTAGTAATATTTGTGAAAATTACATTCGGTTAGGCCCATTTAACTATATGTACCATTCGATAAGTATTCTTATTTCTTTTATTCGGTTTGGTTTTTAGAACTACTAATTATTACGTTTCGCTCATGTAATGTGAAATACATTGATTCATAATGTTTAATCAAGACTATACTAAAAGCCAGATATAAAACCCTCTGAGAGGGTCCACGTCGGACTGGAAATTCGTCCAGTAATAATGCAGCAAATAGCCACGTCATCGGCGAGTTAAGTTGGTTTGGGCTGTTGATGTTTTCGGCCTGTTTTATTTGGATGTTCTGAGCCCACTCTCTGCTGGCCCGTGTCTTAAGTGTTGTTGTCGTAACCCTAATACGTTCTCCAATCTTCCATCTCTCTTTCTGACTTTCATCTCTTCCATCTCTCTTTTCTCCAAATCTGTAATCTTCCATCTCTCTTTTCGACTTCCATCTCTTCCATCTCTCTTTTCGACTTCCATCTCTTCCATCTCTCTCTCCTCCAAATCCGTTTTACTGAGTAATAACGCCAGTAACTCCTCTAATCAAATCTTGGCTAAGCTCATTCAATGGATCCTTTCGCATTCCTCTCCATTTTCCTATTTATAAATCTGTTTTCTCATCTTATGTTTTCTATCAAGATTGATAACTTTCTCTCTAACATTCATCACGATGGACCACACCGGAAAATCTCCGATCTCAACCGACCGCAAGACCAGCGAGAAGACCGTCGACTCCTCCGCGTCTGTGAAACCAAACGGGAAGTCCATTGCTACCTCCGCGACTGTGATGAAACCTACCGAGAAGGCTGCTGTTTCGTCTGCCAATCCGATGAACCCAGATGCTGCTACTGCTCTCTCCCCCGCGCATGCCGACCAAGTGATGTTGTTCAGAGATGTTTCACACGGCCCACGCGAAGCTGACTTGAGGTTTCGTTTGATTCACTTCTGGGAGGCTCGCAATCCAAACACGAAAATCCTGATTGGACAAGAGATGCTCCTTATCGACGAAGAGGTTTGTCTTTTTAGCTTCTTCCTCTTGCTTTAATATTGGTCGGTTGATAGAGTATGGATTTTTAACTCTTCCTCTTGCTTTAGTATGATATTAATCGATGATTTGTATTTGTTCACAGGGAACCGTGATTCAGGGTTTTATCCCAGCCGGACGTGTTGGGATATTTGATCTGGTAGCTGGTTCTGTGTATAACCTGAGCAACTTTTTTGGATCCAGGAGCAAAGAGCAATATCGGGTTGCTGATCATGTCGCCACCGTATCATTTTCTTGGAACTCTTCTTTGTCAGTGCTTGAGAACCCTCCGGTTTTGATTCCAGACGATAGGTTCAGGTTCCACAGCTATGAGGAGTTTAGGGCCAATTGTGACTCCAGGGGTGATCTTTATGGTAAGACATGTTTGATTATTTAGATTATATGACACATTTGGTATATTATGTGGGTTGATGTTTGATGTCTGCGTATTTAAATTGTTCTATCTCAGATTACGTTGGCCACATGAAGCTGGTGAATGGGCAGACTATCACGGACCATATGATTCTTGACGAAGTTGATATAGCAGAGAAGCGGCATTTATGTGTTCATGTTCAGACACATGAGTAAGTTTGTTCTACTGTTATTGCTTTCATTGTTTTGTATGCTATTTTTAACACATGTTTTTATGTTATGTAGCGGACCGGTGATGAAGCTTTATCTGTGGGACAAGGCTGCTGCCGATTTCTGCCAGAAATTCAAGTCGTATGGAAACACCCCAAGCGTTCTTTTGGTCACCACTGTGAACCCTAAACACCTTGGAGGTTAGTAGTCTTTCAGTTGGAACTGTATCAGTCATTCTTTTGTTGTTAGATTAGGCGTAGTAATGCATGTTTTAATAATTACATTGGTTCATTTCGTATTAACAGGCACCCTTGCTCTCACTTCTATGTCGTCATCTCGGGTGTTTATGGATGCCGATGTTCAGCCTACTAAAGATTATCTTGCATGGTAGACAAATATGTATTTAGTTCTTTGTTCGTTTTTTTAAACATTTCATGCGGTTTTTCTAACGTATTTGAGCTCCTGTCTTTTTCTCAGGTTGAATTCCAACTCTGATATTGCTAATAGGGTTGTAGCTGAGGTAGTCACTAAGCCTGAGCCAGTTACTCTTGAAGAGCTATTCTCTTACATCAGGCAAGACTCTTCTAAGGTATAAGCATTGTTCTGTTTTTGCGTTCGTTTCTATGCGTTTGGGTATTTACTGGGCTTATTTTATTTTTCCACAATGAAGGTTGCTTGGTTTGAGTGCATGGCGACTATAGATGATGTTGTCCAGGGTTTTGCATGGTATTACATTTCCTGCGGTGGATGTAATAGCAAGGCAGTCAAAGGGCATACTTCTTTGATTTGCAACAACAAGAAGTGTGTGAAGACTGAAGTCACAGGCGTACCTCAGTAAGTGCTGAGTCTTTTCATCTATGTTTTGGCAGCGTTAGTATCTAATCTTCTTTTGTTGTAGGTACCTCACGAGGATATCTGTGTATGATAAGACTGAGCAAGCAGTTTTTGTCATTCTTGGTGATGCTGGCAAGGAGCTGACTGGTAAACATGCAGCAGAGTTGGTTGCTAATTACTTTGAGGTATTTTCAGATCTGTCTATATATAGCAAATAGGTTTGGGTTACGGGAAAGTAGTTATGACATCATCGATTATATTATCTCAACTCATGTGAATTTTGCTTGAATGTTAGGCTAATGATGGAGTAGGAGCTGATCACCGCGTGCCTGTTCCGCAAGCTCTACTTGATACAATAGGGCAGACACGCAAGTTTATTGTGAAGGTCTCGGATCATAATCTGACTGGCAAGACTCAGACCATAACCGTCACCAAGATACTCCCACCAGACGCCCCACTGCGGTCGACTGTAGGTGTTGGGTCTGGTTCTTCAGGAAGCTCTGGAGATACTGCAGCTGATAAGAACAGAAAAGCCGTTGAGATCCTTGAGGCAGATGAAGCAAAACGTCCCAAGAGTGGCTAATTGGTTTTCTACTTATCTTCTTATGCAGTGATTGCTTTGTTGCCGCATTCCAAGACGTTTTTTTATGTTTCTCTTTTGGTTTTGTGTTTTTTTCCTTTCGGACTTCTGGCTTTTGACTTTTATGTTTAAGTTTTTTAATACAATTTCGTTATATGGTTTCTTCTTATCCTTCTGAGCAATTTACATATTGTATTATAATCTTTACATATTGTATTGTGATCTTTTATGTATTGTATTTACCTATGCTGCAATTTGGTGTGATGAGGACAGGTTGCTACGAGTCTTTTAAGTTTGTGATTATTCACAGACATAAAGGAGGACAGCTCTATCTTCTCAGGTTCGTTTCTTGGAGCAGAAGGTAGTAGTAAAGATAAAACTCCACTTCTGACATTTTTTGTTTACGATACTTCCAAAATTTAGGAAAATTTTGATTTGATTGTTCCAATTGTCTCAAATGATGCAGTGTGCAGATGCTTGAAGAGGAGGTGAGAATCAGAAGAAACTAAACGCTCACGTATTGTGAATACGCACACACGTTTAGCCATTACTAACACCCACCATTAATCATCACCATGGAGCATCATCGCACGAGCAGTGATCCAAAAAGACAGGATTGACTTTGCGCTCCATCTATATGCACCACTCTATTTGCATTGTTTTTTCTGATTTAATATTTATGCACTTTCTTTGTATATTAATTATTGGAAAATTTATAATTTGCGTTCTCTATTTTTTTTTAAAAAAAAACAAATCAATAGATTTGTGCTAAAAAAGTTATATTATCACAATTTACATTTTAGATCTGTGCTATTTAGACATACATAGCATGGTGGAAACCTGATCAATTTAACATATTTATTTGAAACATGTTTTAGACAAAAATAAGAATAATTATAATCAGATTGCATATAATTCTTAACAACGTTCCAACCCCATGTTTTCGTTAGCATTTATATAAATCTATATATAAATACATATGCACGCAGATGTATGTATAAATACATGTATTAAATGACTATATAGTATCAAATTAATTAAAACTATACATCAAATGACAAACTAGAATAAGATAAAAATTAATAGCTAAATATTATACTTTTTTTTTTTGCTAATTTAAGATAAACAGCTAATTGATTTTCACCATGCGAATAATTCAGACGTCCACACGCAAAAAAAGAAAACGAGGTCGTCCATGTGGGTGACGTACGAAATCGAAAGGTATGTACATACTCTCAAAAATATTTTCTCTACATAATACTAAAACTATGCAAATTTACAGTTCATCTGATTAATGATCGACCAACATTCAAACAAAAATATTATGGCTGTAAGTTTATTCTCTCACTCAAAGAGATCCCATCACATCCACACGACCTCTTCTTCGGTTGTTCACCATCTTATCTATGATTTCTACATTTCATGTTTTTTTTTTTGTTGAATAAGAGTTTACATGAGATTGTTCGCAGACTTATGCTAAAAGACATGATTTATATCTATCGTCTAAATTTTCAATCTCAAACTTATTAATATGAAAACTTAATAACTGTAAAACCAAACAAAATTTATACAGTAATAATTATAAGTTTACAATTGTTTTACATAAAAATAAATAACCAAGACAAAGAACATATATAAATCTTAACTAATAATTAGTCAACGTTTTATTAATCTTACTAATATCCTATATAAAATTTCAATAAACTAAAAAAAAATTAATTTAAATAGTTTTAAATTTGCATTTATTTTATAATTGTATAACTAATAATTTGCTAATTTTAAAATAAAAATATATAAATTAAATTAATAGTATAGGAAAAAATCCGGACGTAGTCATCATTAAAAGTATTTGTCGAACATAATTTATAAAAATCTATATAATGATTTCATATTCTTATATAAAACATTATAGTCGTATATAAAGAATTACAAAATTGTATTGGTATTTCCTGAAGCGGATCGACCAAAGGTTTCAGCTCGAGAAGGCTATGAAGATTCTCCCAAGCGGGTCGGATGAAGGTTAGAAATGGATTCAGATCACCCGGTTTGGTTTAATGTCAAAATGCACAAATATTTAGAAAATAAGCTGTGAATTGTTTTGCTTCGGCTTTAATTGTTTTGCTATATATCTATTTTCAAAGCACTAAATGAAATCTTTAGAAAATTTGATTTTTAAAACTAATATATTATTTTTTTCAAAAAAACTTTATACTATATCTTTAATTTTAAAAGATAAAATATGATTGTTTTAAAAATAAAAATTTTAGAAAAAAGTGGATGTCTAAAACATTTACCACCATTACCAATCAACCCCTGAGTTTATTCATTTCAAATTCGTTGGAGAACATAATAAATCAATTTCCGTATTATTACTTATGTTTTTGGTAGTCAATTTTGAAATAATACATATACATGCTTTTATAAAAAAATAAACAAGCTAAAATTAATTAAAAATTATAAGAAGAAATTTACCCGGGCGTAGCCCGGACAAAGACCCTAGTATCTGTAGTAAGTGAATTATTAGCTATTGTAGCTGTTGTATTCATCCATTGTAATTTAGTTTTTGGGGTCGTTTTGTTTAAATATATAATGTAATTTTTTTTTATATATAATGTAATGTTTTATGTCCTGGTGGAATGAAGGCATCGCATCGTACTGTGAGAACCTATATAAATTATTTAATATTTCAGTTGGTTAATACATATTAATGGCTGCATGATAGTTCTCAAACTTAAGACAAAATAACAGATAGAAGCTTCAAGTGATGTATGCAAACCAGCGACAATATTCATGCAGAAAATGCAAAAAACTAAAAGGAAACTGAACGTAATAAGACGTGACTGAAAGGGAAAACGGAAAATAAATAAAAACGTAAAGCTTTGCTCTAGCCACGGTACACCAACTGCAAAAACTTCTCCATCTCCTTATAGTAAAAACATTTAGTGCATCTTTTCTGAAGTTCCTTGAGCTCGCATGCTCGTGGTGGCATGAGAAACATCATGCTCGTGCCATTTGATTTCCTCTTAACGATCGGAACCTCACGCAACGACCGCTTCAGTTGCAGCCACAGCTTATCAACGGCGGCAGTGTTGTTTGTCCATTCGAAGATGTCTAAAATCTTCGTCCCTTCATCATGTCACATGCTAGTTAACATGTTTTCCATTGAGGGAGAGCTTGATCCAAAGAAAATTTTAAAGTATGCAATATTCAAACATATAATCATTATCGTAATAGAACTACTTTTAAAGCCAAATACATCTTCTCAGCAGGTAATTCACGTGTGGTGAAACCGAAATAAAGTAACTACAAACATATAATCCCACAACATCACTAATGAAGAATATGAGACTCAAAGAATATAAACAGAAGCAAACATAAGACATAACCTCACAACCATTGTCCAAAGCAGTCCTACCACCTTAAGGGAAATGAGTTCCACCACCAAGGAATCTAAAAACGTCCATCTCATACTAAATCCATTTCTGAATAGCCTTCTACGGGGCATTAGCATAAGGCACATAATCTATACTCTTGGGCCAAGAGAGATGTGTAACATACGCTATAGGTGCTGGTATAAGGCAATGTAGTTTCTCACTCTCCCTAGGTTCCTGATTTTACCATCAGAAGAACTCGACTTCAACTGGTCTAAATAAACAAAAGAAACTCAGATCAGCTCAAGAGTACTCAGAACAGCAGATCAAGAGGACAAAGAGAGGGTGTTCATTTACGAAAGCATAACAACAACTGCAGATATGTGCTTTTTAGTGTGTTTCCTCCTACTGGAACCAGATGTTCGTCTGCATTGCTTCCGCCAGAAGTGGGCTGCTCAGCAGCGGCTGTTGCATCCCATACCCCAGGGTGGTTTGAGAGGATGTCATCACCTCCGATAATCTGGTCAATAGCTACTTTCTCACCATCTGAGCAGTTGCAGGCGTCACTGTCACTTGTTTCTTTGTCAAAGTAAGTATATATGTGCGTCAGAAATTGCATTTAGGAAAATCCAGCCTGCAAGTTGTAGGAGATCAATGAAAGGTGAAAATGACATTGCAAAAGTTGGCTGTGGAATTCAAATGAAGGAGGTTACCTCCCATGAACTTGGGGTTATTCCTGGTAGTGACATCAACTCAGGCTTCACATCCACGGCCAATAACTTCTGGTTAGGATGGTTGGCTTGAGCATAAAACAACACTCAGACAATTTGTTGTAGAACTGCAGTGAAGTGAAGTTACATGTTAGAAGGAGTAGAAAAGATTAGCAAACACTAAGATGTAATGAAACATGAGAAGAATCAATCTCAAAATCATTTCTGTAGATTTAAAAAAAAAACTCCAAATACCAAATTGCAAAGCTTCTCTAACTTAGATTCTTCTATCTTGTTTCTTCTTGTGGTTATAGTGAAGAAAGGAGGAAGTTCTGGGCACACCGAATAGATGGGATTAAACATGAACTCTTAACTCGGACTGTTTCAGATGGTGATAGAAAGCAGAAACGAAATCGAGTCGCCGTCGAAAGATGTGGAGATACGGCATTTGTTTCTCTTCTGAAGCTGATTAGGGTTAGAGGCTTCTTCTGTTCGTTCAAACCGGATACAAAACTAAGATCGACAGTCCAAAGGCCAGATACAGAACACCCAAAAAAAGCCCACTAATCTGAAGAATAAATGAAACGGTGCGTTTCCTGTGGGTTGACACGTGGCGGACGTACAGAAAGCGAATTTCCTATGTGGATGCTGATGTGGATGGCCTAGGAGAGATTCAAACTGTACTTTATATATAAAGATTATTATTTGTAATCCAAGTAACACAGAAAAATAGAAACACAGATAACAAATAAATTATTTCAATTAAAAGAGATTGTTTAAAAAAAAATCAAAATAAGAGAAGAACGCACATGTAAGAAAACAAGGAAACATTACAAGTCAAACATAAACCATAACACTGAATGTGCAAACTCTAACTTAAATAAAAAGTGAAAATAATGTTTTTAACCACTTGACCAAAATCATTTTTCAAAAAATGTGGCCTCTAAAATTGTAAGAAAATTTGTGGCCTAAAACTCTTGACTCACTGGCCTTATGGCAGGGACGTCCCTGTCTGCGGATAATCTTAAATTAAATCCTTTGAAACGTGAATGGAGTTGGCAGAGGGGTGAGAAGAGGCTAAAAAACTCATCAAATGAATGAGATCAGCTCTAAAACCTATTATGTTGACCCGAAAAACTAGGTGAATCTCAAGTAATTCCGAAAGCAAAAAGATCAGTAAACAAAATTGTGAGGCAATATAAATATTTACTAAATAATCAAATCGAACTGCACAATAATTTGCTTACAATAATTGTTTTGTATTTTATATTCTACGAAAAGAAATATATTTTACGAATCAAAAGCAATCATATGTAATTTTACTTAAGTATAATAGTTTTATTTACCAGGATATGATTTGTGTAATCTACTTGTCAATCATATGGTGGTTAAGAAGAAAGTGTGTATAACAGAGATTAGGAGAGGATAGTAGGACTAGACTCAAGTTAAATATGACTCTGAGTAAAATAGAGAGTCCAGATACCAATGGTGAAGATAGATGGATAGAACGAAAGACGCAAAACAATGTAAATAGACAGTCAAATCAAATCAAACTGAGGACTTATATCTCTGTTTTTAAATCCAGATAAAAAAGAGCTAAAAATATAAATCCCAGAAAGTAAAAAGACATTATTGAAGTCGACGAAACACAGCAAAAGCTAGAGGGGGAAAGGAATGTACAATCATTATCAAGATCAAACTGCCAAAGCAGAGATAATATTAGCATGCTGATCCAAATGTGTTCTCTCCACTGTATGTCATGTAGAGAAACCCATCTTCGTCTTTGTGTTCTTCATAGATTGCAGACATCAATGCCGCTACTCGCAAGAAAGAGAAAACAAATCAAGACAAGAATCATAGAAGTTGGAATATTCAGAAAGTTTAAAATCTTTAATTACCAGTTGGAGGTAACGTGTTCTTGACAAAGACAAAGATTGCTTTCTCGGCTCCAAGCTTGATTCTTTTCCTCACAACGTAGACGAATTGTCCAACGGTTAGATCAGCTGGTACAAGATACCTATAAGAGAAGAAACAAGATTAGAGAAAACTAATGATTATGTGATGAACTCGCTTTAAACTCTAATCGCTTGAGAACTACATAGCTTAAAGCAACAGTTATTCATACTTAAGAATCATTAGGCATGTATCGTGTATAATAATTAATAAAAGACTCACTTCTTCTTGTCAATGTCAGGAACATCGCTCTGTTCAGCTTTCTCCACAATCACCTGTAATTCAGTTTCTGATTAGACTCAAAAAAAAAAAGATTGTTCGGTAAAACAGAGAAAAGTTGAGAGAACATACGGGAACTCTGTCTTGGTATTTCTCTCTGATGCGAGTAGATTCAGCCATTCTTGTCTCTGTTGTTAAAAAAAAACATAAAAGATTCAAATCAGACTAAACTAACACAAACATCCTTAAGGTTCGGTAATAAACGTAATTTGATTTGATATTTTGATTAAAACACAAGCGTAGAAACTCGCATCAACAATCAAATCAGACTAATCTAAAACAGAGCTCCCTCAGCAACGATCAGAATCACAACACAAACTAAAGAAGCAAGCAACGGAACTAACCAAGAGGATTAGAGAGCTTGAAGGAGTTCTTAGCCATGATGATTCGATTAGTACCTGCGATCATTAACAGAAAGAATATTAAAAAAAAAAGGAATCTTTAGCTTTCTTTGCAAAATCTGGATAAAACCCAGAATCTGTAATTGATCGAACAGAGGCGAAATCAAACATACCGATGATCGTGAGGAACTAGGGTTTGATTGAGAGAAAAAAATAACAAAGAGGATCAAAGTATTAAAAGGAAGGGAAGAGGCTAATATATATAAAGGAATCGATTGATGATGGATTTAGGGTTTAAAAACTTTTAATGACGGTTTCCTACACGGCACCGTAACTTGTTTGGCAATTGGTGTTTACTTTTATTTTAATTTTTTGTTCTTAAGATATTAATTAATTGCCTTGCAAGGATATTACGACGCTTGTCTTACGTCAAAACGGGCATGCAACGTCAGTTTGTTGTTTTATGGGTATTGTGGGCTTTTATATGGGCCTTTTAATTATGTTTGGATCCTTGTTAGGCGTTTGAAGTCTATAGATTCACGATTTCTGACTTGTGAATACCTCACAATGTCAATAGTTTAAGGTATTCTTTGTATCTAGTTTCCTATAAATGTAGTTGTTACGTGATTGAGTCTTGTAATCTTGGCTGTCACTAAGAGCCTTCTTCTTGTAAACCCTATTATTAGATTAATCGAATTGTAACATCCTTAATCGTATATATGAAAAGACTTAATTGGATTGATTTGACTATCTATATTACCAAAATTGATTTATCTTTTCCGTCACATATCCGTTAGAACTCTAGAATTAATCATGATTGAGCTGGAGTAGTGAAAAAATGGATGACCTATCGGAAAGTGATTCGTGATACCGTATGAGTAGACTAAAGTATAGGAAAAGATTATGTGGTGATTGTAGAATCAGTAAACATGACTTTTAGGTCTTGAAAAATTAATGCACCGTCCGATGAAACAAAATGGGGTCCACTGGTCCAGAGAGCGGGCGTGGATGGCCCATTAGCCGTGGGCGCACAGGGCGTTACACGAATATTTAATTTTTGGTGAAAACCACAAGCATTTTTCCTCTTGTATTATTGTTTTTAAGTAAAGCTTTGTAAGCTATTGTTGTTTTCTATCCTTATTAGTTACTAGATCCTTTCTCCGCGCTACGCGCAGATAATATATTTAAATTTGTTACATTTATCATTTTTATTTGTATGTTTTGTATATTAAATTATATATAAATATTTTTTAAATTTGATTTTGTTATATATTTTTAGATTGAAGTAAATATTTCTATTATACGTAACACAATTAACAAATAAAATATGAAGAATCAAGTCCGAGATTTTAGAGTTATGTAAAAAAAATATAATTATATGTAGAACATAAATGATCTTAGTTTAAGAGATTGGAATCTCATCTCGAATAAATTTACAAAAGAAAAAGTACTCCAATAACCTACTTAAAATATAAAATCCCATTTTCAAAAAAAAAAGGGTACTTAATAATATTTTTTTTGCGTGTAATAGTTGAAAACTGACAATTGAATATCTATCTAGAATATTATTTTAGTATATCTAATGGTAAAAAATTAATTGTAATAAATTTTTTTGAATATTTTAATATTACATGAATTAGAAGTCTTTAAAATCTATTTTATTAACATAATATATTTTATATTCATTTCTTATTTTGACGTTATAAAATATTGCTTTATTTTTATTTATATATTAATTTTTTAATAATTTAGTTTCTGTTTAAGTAATTTTAAAATTATCAAGAAGATAATATATTTAAAATTATTTATTTAAATATATCCAAATATGATGTCTCATTTTTACGTGTGTTTGCGTTGAACATATTTAATTTGTAGTTTGTATATTTAATAACACCTTGTTGCGTACCGTTCTATAGTTTTAATAAATGTGTTGTCATTTATTTTTATTACTACTAACATGATTTTTTAGTGATCAGTGATAATGTATTTTTAACGTTATGTATTATATTTTATCGTATATTTTCTAACTCTTCATGCTGACACTTTTTTTAGAATCATTTTAATTAGATAATAGGTTTAAAGATGTAAATAAAACTGTGTATGTTGTAAGTTTAGATTTTTTAGTGTAACTGAGCACTATCAATTATGGAAATTATATTATGATTTTGTTTTACTAAATCTTTCTTTCTGTGTATATATATATTTTTTTGTATTTTTACAATTTTATTGCCTTGTTCTTTAATTGTAGAGAATTGCTATTTCCAATTTTAGTTTCATATACTTCAAAAGTCTTCGATTGATTTTTGTTTGTTTTCTTTCTCCAATTATAGTGTACAGTTCGACCATTTTTTTTTTTTGGATCAAACTACTAATATAAATAGATATAAAAGCTTAAACTCCAAGAATGGAGTGAGTATTTGTGCTAGAGAAAACTGATTTAGCCACTAATATAGTGAGATATTATAATATTAGAAGGTATGGAAACTATTCTATGTTGTCATACGCTAGACATAATTAAGTTGTTGTCAATTGATTCTATATTTGTGATAACTGGAAATACATCTTTATGTCTTCCTTACGTCATCCTTAATTGGTTTACAGTTCGACCATTTCTAATATACTAAGAGTAACATAATATTAGATGTTGATTATCTCATTCTAGTTAGGAATGCACAGAATGAGAGAAATTCAAGGTGAGACCACTTTACAATTTTGTCATTATATCTATGTAGAGTTAGTTTATAGATTACTATATCTGTTTCAAAATATAATCAATTTTAATTAAAATCTGTAATATTTAAAAGTTATTACTTTAGAAAACTGTCATTTAATATATAAATTTAATCAATTACACTGTAATTTACATAATTTAATTGGACACACAATATCTAATAAATATAAAGTTACACTCAAATATAAAAAAATTTATATAGTGAAACAAAAAATACTTTTAAACCATTATATTATAAAACAAAGGGAATATTCAAATTATATTGAAACATTATAATAGTAAGAATCAGAAAAGCTGAAATCTCAACGTCGATCATTTACGTCGGCCATGTCTTAGACCATCTCAAATGTATTCCTCTATTTTTTCTCTAAAATAGAAGAATTTCATGATAGAGATGGGTTTGTCTCCGATGTATTTTTCTATTTTCTCTCCTAAAAAAGAATATTCTTGATATATTATTTTCTAAGTTTACAAATAATATTTTTTATTTGTGAAAGTTCAAAACCAGCCCAATTTATTTTAATATTTTATAAAATTATGATATTATTTACACTAAATATTTCTTTACAAACTATTATGTAAATAAATAATATAATTATATTTATATAAATAATATATTTCACTAAAAAATATTTTCGGTTATAATTTTTTAAGTAAAAAGTTAAAGAATCATTTTGTAAAAACAAATAGAGGAGTTGACATGACAAAAATATAGTTTCTCATTGGCCGATTATTTTCGCCTACGTGGACACTCTATCTGAGGCTTATATCCTCCAGTTTAAACTAAAATCTGAAATATTTAAAAGTTATTACTTTAGAAACTGTCATTTAAAATATAAATTTAATCAATTACACAATAATTTAAATAATTTAATTGGTCACACAATATCCAATAAGTATAAAGTTACATTAAAATATAAAAACGATTTATATAGTGAAACAAAAAATACTTTTAAACCATTATATTATAAGCAAAGGAAATATTCAAATTATATTGAAACATTAGAATAGTGAGAATCAGAAAAGCTGAAATCTCAACGTCGATCATTTACGTCTGCCATGCCTTAGACCATCTCTAATGTATTCCTCTATTTTTTTCTCTAAAATAGAAGAATTTCATAATAGAGATGAATTTATCTTCGATGTATTTTCTATTTTCTCTTTAGAAAAATAATATTTTTGATATATTCTTTTCTAAGTTTACAAATAATACTTTTTATTTGTGAAAGTTTAAAACTAACCCAATTTATTTTAGTATTTTATAAAATTAAGATACTATTTACACTAAATATTTCTTTACAAACTATTATGAAAATAAAAAATATAATTATATTTATATAAATAATATATTTCACTAAAAAATATTTCGGTTATAATTGTTTAAGTAAAAAGTTAAAGGATCATTTTATAAAAACAAATCTAGGAAGTGACATGGAAAAAATATTGTTTTTTATTGGCCGATTATTTTCGCCTACGTGGACACTCTATATAAGGCTTATATCTTCCTTTTATTACTTGTTTGATTTGAGCATGGATAAGCTTTTGCCTTTGATTCAACTCATATATACTACTATCTTTTTTTCTACACCAAAAACGCTCAACTTTGAGTTTTACTGGGAGCATTTATAGCTTTAAATTTTTTGATATAATTAAAGTTAAAACATTTTTTGAGGTGGTTGCAGACTCTTAACAACGCAGGCTTTCGGAACTGAATTTGAAAAATATACATTTTCTTTTTAAAAATTAAAACAAAATATTAATGGTTTATGTATTTTGACCAGCCAAAACAAAAACAAATATGAAAAAATAATATGTACATTCCAAAATCGAGTAGAAAAAAGTAGTGCATTGAAATATTATGACTGAAAAATCTACAACATTTGCCGACCAAGTTTATTGCGATGATTAAAATATAGGTTTATTTTGTATTCTGGAAGCTCAAAAATTCATAATTACGATTAGGTCTGTGCACTCAGGTCCTCAGATTGGGTTTGGGTCGGATCGTTGCGGATCCGGGTCCTTCGAGTCTAAGAATTTAGGATCCGATAAAGTAATTTAAAATTCTCGGTTTGGGATTGGTCTGTATCTTCTCGGATCCAGGTCGGGTCGGATCTTAAATAGTTGGACCCAATAGAGTAATTAGAGGTTGTCAATTCGGATTTGGTTCGGTTATGGATCAGATTCGGTTCTATTTTCAATGTCTTGTTTTTAACACATTCTTGTTTGAATTTCTACGACTAGTAATCATATATATAGGGCCTATGAGCCACAAAATAAAGCAACATTTTCCCCTTTTATTGAGTTTATCTCATTTGTTCTTTGTAGAACATTCTTGTTTTTTGGTATGGTTAGCTCCAAGTAAACTTTTCTATTTTGTTGGACTTGTGCATCATATCAAGCAACGTATATAAACCCTTCTTTTGTTGGACTTGTGCGTCATATCAAGCAACAACTGAAGTTTGGTAGTATCAAGAGACTTTCCGCCCCTTTTGTGTCACCGTTCAATCCATCAGTTTTCCCTTTTGGCAAATTCATATCTTTTAAGTCCGATTGAGTGATCCTTTCCTATTTAGGACGTATCACGCGGGTCCTTCACAATAAGACTCTATAGGGTAAAAAGATCGAATTGGTTTCGGATCGGATCAAGATTTTTCAGATCGATTTCGGGTCTGATCCTGTCTAATTACGATGTCTACATAGAAGAATAAAAATCACATGTTCAAGCCCTGTGTTACAAAGTGGTCGCATATACATTTAAGATAGGACTTTTTAAAAACTAGATTTGCCATTCTTTTAATCTTCTTCTTAAATTAATTTGATCAGCTAGAGACACTGTGTTTCAAAGTGTAAAAAAATGGTTGAAACCTAGATACAAAGCGTGTTTTATAGCACACATCAAAGTTCTACAACTCAATGACCATTTCAAGCTCAATATGTACTCAGTCATACATAATGCATCTACTAGATATTTGGTCTTGGCGAGCTTGGCCCTTGGAGGGAAGATTGCCGTTTTATACCTTCTATAGTGATATGAACCACTTTATAATTAGTTGTTTCATAGATAGCGAGTTGTAGAGTAAATGTTTTCAAAGGGAAAATTTCCTTATTAAAAACTTTGTATTCCTCATTTTCCAAGTATATCAAATAACTAAATTTGGAAAACACTCACGACTATATCTAGATTTGATGGAATGGCACACACAGACCAAGTCTGGACGAGTGCTGGGAGACACTGGAATTAAAGATGATTAGAGAATTCATCTTCAGCTCATTTTTCTGCTACTAAAACAAAAATCTTCAGTACTTTCTGACACTATGATAAAAAGCGTTTCTTATTAGTGGATTCATCTTCAGCTCAATTTTTACTATAAAACAAAATCTTTAGTACTTTCGACAATATATAATAAAAGCGCTTTTTTTTAATTCCAACTGTATTTGATGTTTTCTCATTACATTATTATTCATCTCACTGTTCATCTATGGTACGTGTCCATCGCTTTTTGTTATATAAATCATTCACCGCTATATTTAAATCTATTACTTTAGTTTCCATTGAAACAAAAAGTATTCTAAAGACGTCACAAAAAAATCATGCATTCAATCCTTAAAAGTATACCTTATAAAACATACCATTTTGTATCTAATTTAAGATTTGTTTTGGTTGTAAACGATTTCAGAATCATAAACTTAAACGCAATATTTTTAGGTTTTTGCATGGACGACAGTCCATTTAACCGGTTTGAGTCCTGAATTTGTGTCTAATAAATAATAATTTGATAGTAGATCTATCAAGCATCAAAAGCACAAATTATCAAAGAACTTAAATATATCTTCAATATATTTAAGTCCAAACAATCCAATGTAAATTAAATATATCTTCAATATAGAACATTAATAGCAAAAGACAAAAACTTTCACCAAAAAATGGTGAAGATCTCAAAGAGGATCCAACTAAAGGTTCTAAAGGACATGGTTCTCTAGCTATGCTCTAATTTTAGATGATTAAAACTTCAAAGAGAAACCCAAAATAAACAACAGAAGATAAAATAAAAGGGGACCTGCATGGAGATGACAAGTCATCATCACCACTATGGTACTTATCTAGTCTAAATAACACACTGAAACACAATAATAATTAAACAACAAAAAGAGCCTCTTGGTTTAGTGATCCCCACATGATGATGACGACAATGACATTGATAATGAAGATGATGTGGAAGCCATGTAGTTGAGAGTTTTCATGGTGATAATGTTAACAAGAGTTATGGAATTCATGATCGATGCACATGGATGATGATGATGAGATATTATATTTTACTTACTCCAAGAATCCAGTTTTTGTCAAAACAGCATTTCTCATTTTGCTTAGATCTCTTCCTTTGAGTGTTCTTCCAACTCCTTCGCACATAGAGAAAGATGAGATCTGTGTTTTCGCTAGCTTTCTTGCAACCCATTCATGTGGAGGAACCATGCAACCATCATCATCATCTTCATCGTGAGAATGCAAATTATGAATACTCCTCTCCTTGCTCCTTGCATTACCATAAATCTTAGACCAATCAGGAACATTCATAGGTGCAGATGACTGTTTTTCCCCTGAGACATCCTTGCTTCTATGAATGTTCCACGGTGAAGATGTAAAAGAAGTAGAAGAAGATGGTGAAGAAAAATGACTTTTGGGTATTTTTGTTTCATGACCTGAAGTTTTTGCTTCTCTCAAAACTGACCATATATCTTCCTGAAACTCATCTTCCCCATCTAGCCTCATGGCAGGAGACTTTCTGCTACTAGATTGACTTCTTTTTGCTCGTGAATCCATAGATCGATAAAGAGAGAGAGACAAATATAGATCAAATCACCAAATAATATTACACAAGTAGAGCCAAGAAAGAAAATCTTCTTCTACTATCAATGCAAATTTTCGTGCCTTTTAAAGTGTTTTTTTTTTTTTGAGTCAAGTGATAATATATGTAAGAATGCGAAAAAGAGATCAGCACAAACAACATTAAACCATTTCTCTTTGGTGGCAAATGAAAGGGAAAGACAAGTCATGTATATGTAGAAACTAGAAAGCTTCAGAGTACTAGACCCTCCCAACGAGACAGAAGGATTCCGAAAACTCCAAAAGTGTACTATCGTAAATATAGCAATAGATTGCATTACAACATAATAGCCTTTGGTACTATTTTCTACTGAAACCTGCCAAATCATTGACAGAGTCTGATTCATACTAGGGGTGGGCATTTTACCCGAAATCCGAAGTGGCACCCGAACCCGATCCGAAAAACCCGAACCGAAATCCGAACCGAAGTAGCAAAATACCCGAACGGGTATTGAATTAGAAGAGATTGGATATCCGAACCCGAACGGGTAATATCCGAACCCGAATGGATATCCGAAAATAACCGAACATATAATAATTAACCTTATATTTATAGTTTACATCTTTCATTTTATATAAAATATTTATATTGATACTACACATACTTTAAATTCATATGATATACATACAATTACGTAGAAGATGATTTGTTATTCGCTTAAAATGCATGTCAAACTTTTTATTTCAGCAATTAACAAAAAGTTACATCCAAAATTTAAAAACAATAACCAAATTAATGTCTTTTTAGTTTGAAAATATTATGTCCAAATCTATTAACCATGCAATTTATTAAAAATAAAAAATAGTTAAGTGAAAAGTTATATATTTAAATACAAGAAATTTGAGAAATGAAAATTTTCATTTTTTCTTTCTTCAAAATCTAAATATCCGAACCCGATCCGAAATAACCGAAACCGAACTTAAAATATCCGAACCCGACCCGAAGTACAGAAATACCCGAACGGGTTCTACACCTCTATACCGAAATACCCGAAAATCCGAAATACCCGATCCGAACCCGAACGGGTATCCGAACGCCCACCCCTAATTCATACAATAAGACAAAATAATTTATTGGAAAAGACTGATTTTATGTCAAATTATTTATTTTTGAGTTTCTTTTTCAGTAAAAATTTTATTAGAAGAAAATAAATATTATCCCAAAACAAGAGGACGAAATAAAATTTAACCCAAAAGTGACTTTAATGATGTTACATGATTAAGAGTTTTACTGACCATCTTATCCAGAAGAAAAGAGAGAGATGACTACTTGCATTTAATGATACGTACTATATACAATAATTTGATCTTCGTTTTATTCGCTGTATGAAAACTATTGGAAGAGTCTAATCTGTAATGTAATACACAAAAACAATAATACAATTTGTTGGGTTAAAATGAACAATTTTGGTTGCGTTGGGTCAAAGCATGTTCATATAATAGTTGTGACATGAGGTAAGAAAAAGGTCATAAGACCTTTATATTTTACTCACCCCTCTTCCTTCTTTTAGTTAGGGACCCCTTTTGTTATTAGATAAGTCGTGTGGTTTTGTTTTCTTAAAGAAACGTTAGAGCACTATTAGACTATGTACATATCTGTATTTAAGTCTAGATTCATTGTACATCAAGAAAACCTAGGGGCTACGTCATACTATGTTTTCAAGTTTCAGTAAAGGTCAAAGTAAAAATGTTTCGATAAAGGTTGATGAGATAGTTATGTTGCCTAATCTTACAAATTTGTACGAGTGTCTCACGCTCTTTGTTTTACCAAATTATAGAATGTCCTCCATTTAAGGTGGTGTTGGCCCATATATGAACTTTAAAGGATGTCCTCCAAAACATTGAATGAATTCGCGGGCCATTATGCATTTATGAATTATTCTAATCTGAGTCCATCTCAAGACACATTGTGTAATATTATAGACTTATAGTTAGAGAGGCTTATATTTTCTTACAGTTAACCCTTTGCCATAAAAAAACTAAAGAAAAATACAATTGAAGTTAATGAATAGTTCTAAGAGTTCTAACCATTTACACTATATAGATATACACATTTATTAGATTCTCATATTTAAATATATCTAGTGAGATGATTGTTTGTTGAACTTATATTTTCTTATGGAACTTTCATTCTATAGTTGATAGTACTTTGAATCTTTGAATTTACTAGATGTTCTGCCCGCACATAATAAATATCCTTATAGATATTTATTTATTTATAACTATTAAATCAAAACCAATATAATAAATTATTAATTATGTTTTTAAAAAGATAAATCAAACATTAAACTTTATATTTTATAATAAAAAATATTATTTCAGATAAAAACACAACATATTTAAGAATTATCTTATGTTTTAAAAATATATTTTATTTTTGAGAATTTGATTATACTTACTTATAGTCAATTAACAAATATAACATATAAATAAAATATTATTAATATATATTCATTAGTTTTTATCAAAAAATATATATTCTTATTGTTGAGTTAAATTTTAAAAACATTCACATATATTTTAAAATATATATTTAACTATAAATTGTTTTATATCTAACTATAAATTTTATATTAAAATATTATTTTCAGATAACAACAGAATATATCTAAGAATTATCTTATGTTTTAAAATATGTTTTTATTTTTAAATTTTTTATTATATTTATTTATAGTCAGTTATCTAATATAATAGTATTAATAAAAATTTGTTTTTAATTATTTATATTTTAGACAATTCTTAGTATTATTAATTTTAATCACTTATTTAATTAGATATATTTTAAATTCATTTTTATTTTTAACTAATTTATAGAATTTATTCATTAAGGGTATAAACGATGTATTGTTAATATTAATCACTTTTTTAATCAGATAGATTTGAAATTCGTTTTTATTTTTTGACTAATTTATATAATTATTCATTAAGTGTATAAACGATATTAACCGCTTTAACTTTTAACGTGAGAGCTCCGTTGCAAAATTTTACTTTGCAAATAATAGTATAGATTATATTTTTAACTGAAAAATTTGTTTTAAGATAACAACACAATGTAAAAATTATCTTTTTGAAAAAAATTAATATTATTAATAAAAATTTGTTTTTAATTATATTTATAACTGAAAAATATGTTTTAAGATAACAACACAATGTAAAAATTATCTTTTTGAAAAAAAATTAATATTATAAATAAAAATTTGGTTTTGATTATATAGTTAATTATAGATAAATTCATTAAGGGTAGTATATATATTAACCGCTCTAACTTTTAACGTGAGAGCTCTGTTGCTAAATTTTATTTCGCAAATAATAGTATAGATGTGATCGACTGAGAGATGATGTAATTGTGTTTTTCTTTATTTTTATTGCCAGAAGATCTTGGGTCAAAGTTCATAATTCTCCCTCAAATCTATAATCTATAATATATAGTATTAGTTTTGTCATAAGCAAAGTCACTGAGATCATGTATTTCTAAGATCTTTCGTAAGAATAATCGAGTAGGACACAAAATGATATAAACAGAAATAAAACATTCCTTTAAAATATCCTAGCAAAGCTGCGAGAATATACAACCTTATTATGTTGGTAATCGCATGATTATATAAAGATAATAGGAGTTCTTGACGATTATACATTGTACGACCGAAAATAGTATATATAAAAAAAAAAGAGTCTGATCATAACAAATCAGGCCTGAGCATTAGCTCCAGCAACAATCTCAAGAATCTCACCAGTAATCTTAGCCTGACGTTTTCTATTATAAACCATCGAAAGCGATTTCTTAAGATCCGATGCATTATCCGAAGCACTACTCATCGCACTCATCCTAGCCGCGAGCTCACTCGCCAACGACTCCTGCAAGGCCCTAAGAATCTGACTGTTCAGATACAAAGGCAACAAAGCATCAAGAATCTGAACAGGGTCTTGCTCGAACTGCAAGATCGGCGAGAAATCAGCAGTCGGCGTCCGGAAAGTCTCTCTCTCGACCGTCAGCTTCCCTTCTTTGGTCGTTAACCTGAAGAGCTCGTCTTCAGCAGCGTCAACACAGTTCCCGTTAATGTCGCAGATCTCTCCTTTGGGAGATAGAGGTAGTAGCGTGTGGATCACGGGTTCCGATTTGACCAAAGACACGAACTTCGTGTACAAGAGCTCGACCTTGTCGACCTCCTCGCTTATAAACAGAGAGAAGACATCATCGGCAACGGCTTGAGCCTCTTTCGCCGTCGGTAAGGTCCCGGCCTCGAGGTACTTGTCGACGGGGATGTACGGACGGCGGAGGAAGTAAGAGTTTCCCTTCTTCCCCACGCTAATGACTGTGTAGTCAAGACCTAACCCTTGAAGCTCCTTGATCCTCGCCTCTGCTTTCTTGATGATGAAGTTATTGAACCCACCGCATAACCCACGGTCTCCGGTTACGACGACGAGGGCCACTTTCTTAACCGGTCTGATCTTGGTTAAGGGCACATCGATGTCATCGGTTTGAAGCTGTTCGTTGATGTTGTAGAGAACTTCGACTAGGGTTTCGGAGAAGGGTCGTCCGTTGACGACAGCTTCTTGAGCTCTCCTGACTTTTGCTGCGGCGACGAGCTTCATGGCTTCGGTGATCTTCTGAGTGTTTTTGACTGAGTCGATTCGGTCTCTGAGCTCACGGAGGGAGGATTGGATTGGAGCAACGGAGGAGGATCTTGAAGGGGAGATGTTGTGGTTTGGGAGAGGAAGCGGGCTGAGAACGGAGCGGAACGACAAGGAGGAGGAGTCTGAAAGAGATGGGTTTGATGAAACACCCCACATTGTTGTTAGATTAGTGCAGGCCATTGTTCTTGATCTTGGTTCAGACAGAATACAAGTTTTTTTGTTTGTTCAGACAGTGTTTTGGTTTAACCTTATCTATGTTCTTTGATTGTAAGAAGGAAGAGAAACGAAAGAAGAGGAATTGAGTGGAGGGAAGAGAAGGTAACGGATGAGGTTTGGAGATAAGGTTTATTCTCCTTTGAGTTTCTCAAAGTCTTGAATGTGGGACCCTTTTGTTGACGTGGCGTTGTATAAATGGAGGAACCGAGATCTTCAAGAAAAAAAAAGGTGGCATATCTACCTGTTTTGTTTATCAGCCAACCAATGCTTGTGTGTGTAATGAGTCGAGTCTCTCCCTAGCAGAGGAAATATCTGATAACAAGTGACGGAAATTAAATTAGTCTGTTTCGGTTTGATTTGGTTTAGTAAGATAAACCAACCAGTTATCTGTACCCGTACACATTTTGGATCTGTATGAATATTTTGACTTTTAAATATTGAAAAGATATATTAGAAAAAATACCTTCAAATGTTTTTTTTTTAACCATAATAAGTTTCTTTCACACTTCTGACCAAAATACGTAACTCTTTTTGTCGTAAGCTTCTCAATAAAAATACAAGTAAAAAAAAAAAAGTACAAGTAGATTGCTTGCAAGGATCTAACACTACAAGAAAACAGCGGTATTCTGACGGACGTTCCGACGGAAAATGAATTCCTCGGAATATACCGAGGAATTTCCGAGGCAATTCCGAGGAAACACAAAATTTGGCTTCCGAGGAAAATTCATCTCGTCGGAATATTCCGACGGAATACCGAGGAAACTAGTATTCCTCGGAAAAAACCGATGAATTCCGAGGAAATATTATAGACGTTAGAGAGCCGTTGGAGAGCCGTTGGGGGATTTTAAAAATTCCGAGGAAATTCCGACGAACTAGCCGTTTGCATCGGAATTCCGTCGGAATTTCCTCGGACCGTCGGCAGGATTTCAACTATAAATACAAGCACCCCTCTTCCTCTTCATTCACTCCATATCTTCATCCTCCCTCTCACTTTTTTACACACGAATTTGATTCATAAAAAACATGTCTTCTTCAAATTATTTTCGTTCTTGGATCGATCGACCTCATTTGGATCCGAACACGAGATTGCTTACGGAAGAATACCAACAAGGTATAACCGAATTCATGGGGTTAGTTCACCGACAACCGGAAGCAAAAACATGTATGTTAAGATGTCCTTGCTCTAATTGTAAAAATAAAAAAGTTATTAAACAATGGGATGTTTGGACTCATCTATATTTGAGTGGGTTTACACGAAGTTACAAAATTTGGTATCATCATGGAGAAACTGATTATGAACATGGTAGTACTAGCGAACCTCAGCCAGCGGTTAGATTAGAAGATCCAATTAGAACGGATGTAGATTACGGTGTAGGTACTGAGCAGATGGTAAATGATCATTTTAGAGGGGAAAATTTACCCAATGCCGAATCTAGGAGATTTTATGATATGTTGGATGCTGGAAAGCAACCATTGTACGAAGGTTGCAGAGATGGTCATTCAGCTTTATCATCTGCTACAAGATTGATGGGCATTAAGACGGATTATAATTTGGCTGAAGACTGTGTGGATGCGATTGCTGATTATGTAAAAGGTATTCTACCCGAAGATAATGTAGCTCCTGGCTCATACTACGAGGTTCAGAAACTCGTAGCTGGTCTTGGTTTATCGTATCAGGTAATAGATGTATGCAGAGACAACTGCATGATCTATTGGAGGGCGGATGAACAGCGGGTTTCATGCAAATTTTGTGGGAAGCCTCGTTATAAAGATACGAGTGGAAGAGTTCCAATACCATATAAAAGGATGTGGTATTTGCCTTTGACGGAAAGGTTGCAGAGGCTGTATCTGTCTGAACGCACAGCGCAACCAATGAGATGGCATGCGGAGCACTCAACAGATGGTGAGATCAGACATCCTTCAGATGCAAAAGCGTGGAAGCATTTCCAATCAAAGTATTCCGACTTTGCGTATGAGAGAAGAAATGTCTACCTTGGATTATGTACTGATGGTTTCAGCCCATTTGGCAAGAGTGGAAGACAGTATTCTCTATGGCCAGTCATTCTTACACCATACAACCTACCCCCAAACTTGTGCTTGCGACGAGAGTTTTTGTTTTTCTCGATTCTCGTTCCCGGACCAGAGCATCCTAAGAGATCACTTGATGTGTTTCTTCAGCCACTAATATATGAGTTGCAACAACTATGGGCTCAAGGTGCTGAAACATACGATGTTTCGTATAAAGAAAACTTTCAAATGCGGGCAGTACTAATGTGGACAATAAGTGATTTTCCAGCATATGGTATGTTATCTGGATGGACAACGCATGGAAGGCTATCATGTCCATATTGTCAAGATAACACTGATGCTTTCCAACTAAAACACGGAAGGAAAACGTGTTGGTTTGACTGTCACAGGAGATTTCTACCACCAGATCATCCATATCGTAAAAGTAGGAATTTGTTTACGAAGAACAAGAGGGTGTTTGACAGTCCACCTCCGGAAATTCGTGGGAAAGATTTGAAGACACAACTTAGAGATTTTGGTGCAGAAAGGACGCCAGACGTCGGTGGACATGAGCATTTTCCGGTAGATGGTGTTGGAAACCTACATAACTGGCACAAAAAAAATATTTTCTGGGATCTGCCATACTGGGAGGATCATCTACTAAGGCATAATTTAGATGTCATGCATATTGAGAAGAACTTTTTTGACAATCTCATGAACACGATCCTTAATGTTCAAGGTAAAACAAAGGATAATTTGAAGTCAAGACTGGATTTAGTCGATATATGTGCTCGTTCAGAACTTCATGTTGATGAGAGTGGTAGGGCTCCTTTTCCCATATACCGACTTGATGCAGCGGGAAAGGATGCGTTCTTTGATTGGATTTCAAACGATGTGGAATTTCCAGACGGTTACGCATCTAATTTGCATAACTGTATCGACAGAAAGGAAGGAAAGTTTACTGGCTTGAAAAGCCACGATTGCCATGTAATGATGCAGCGCCTCCTTCCGTTTGCCTTCAAGGAACTATTACCACGAAATGTTCATGAAGCAATTGCAGGGATAAGTGGTTTCTTCCGCGATTTATGCACGAGATCAATGACTCTTGAAGGTATTGAAAATTTGAAGACTAACATAGCTGTGATTCAGTGCAACCTTGAGAAGATATTTCCTCCCTCATTTTTTGATGTTATGGAGCATCTTGTTATTCACCTGGTAAGAGAATTGGAACTTGGTGGTCCTGTGCAGTATAGATGGATGTATCTGTATGAGCGGTATATGTTCCATTTGAAGAAGATGGTGAAAAATTTAAGTAGGGTGGAAGGGTCTATAGTCGCACAGATGATCAATGAAGAAACTTCAAACTTTGCCGAGTACTACTTTCCAGCAGAAGTTCAGACCAAAAACAGAAGACCTGCTCGGCATGATGATAGAGGCGAACGGGCAACATATCATTGGAAGGTTCCAGACATTTTCACAGACGTTGGACGACTTAGCGGAAAACCAAAGGACCGTCGACCTTTTTTTTTTTTTTTTAATATAAATACCGAGGAAATTCCGAGGACAGATAGGTTTTCCTCGGAATTTCCTCGGAATAGATCTCCTCGATTTAGGGATTTGATTATAGATTCCTTTTCCTCGGAATCTCCTCGGAATTTTCCGAGGAAATTCCGACGAAATAAGGATTTCCTCGGAATTTTCCGAGGAAATTCCGACGAAGATTCCGATTTCCTCGGAATTCCCTCGGAAAATTCCGAGGAGATTCCGAGGAACTTGGGATTTTAAACCAAAAACAACGTTTTACGGATTGAATAACACGTATATAACCTTCATTAAGTGTCTTAACCAGATTATGATGTTTGGAACTAGGAACTTTGGTGTTTTATCCAATAACAAACACTTTTACGATTGCATGAACGAAAACCACACAACATAAGAGAAACACTTATACACTTTAATAAACGGTAAAGGGAATACTTACAATTATTTTTGAAATTGTGTTATTTCATGGTTTATGATCATCTATACAAAGAATCCTCAATGGTATGCATTATAATTGTATAAGAAATGAAATACGGCGAAAATAATCGATGTTTTAAAACCCCAAACCCTGGTTCCTCAGAATTTCCTCGGTAATTACCGAGGGTATTCCGAGGAATCCTGGTTCCTCGGCATATTTTCATTTAACCGGGTAAACCAAGCCGCCAAATATTTCGCGAAAATTGAATTAAAGATTTCCGAGGAAATTCCGACGGATGCATTAAATAATTCCGACGAAATTCCGACGGATAGTTTCCGTCGGACGCGTCATTTTATTAGGTCGAACGCGATCTTCTTCCCCATTTCTCTCCGCCTCACTTTCTCTCCCTTGCGATTTCCGCCGACTCCTCTCTTCTCCCTTGCGATTTCCGGCGATTTCTCTCTTCTCCCTCGCGATTTCCACTCCCATAATCATGTAAGAACCCTATCCCACTCTCTTAGGGTAGATTTGTATGGTTTTGAAGTAGATTTGATGATTTTGGAATGAGATTTATAGATTTTTGTTAGGTTGAATGGTAGGATTGTGTAAAATCGAGTTTGATTATGTATTTCACTTGATTTGGATTTTTTTTTGGTTTTTATTGATTTTGTGGTTATAAAAATCGAATTTGTAATTATATATGTATATATTCAAAACGTTTTTTGTATATAAAATCTATTTTTTGCATTTTAAAATCATTTATATATTTATTAATGATTTTTAAAATCTATAAAACTTTTTTGTGATTAAAAATCATATATATATAATATTTAAAATCATTTTTTTGTGGTAATAAAACGTTTTATGTATTTTATATATAAAATATAAATTTTTCTATTTTTTTAACATTTTTAATATTATTAAAACTATTTTTTGTAATTATTAAACATTTTAAATATTTTTAAAACTATTTTTTTGTAATTATTAAACTGTTTTTGGGGTTTATTAAAACTATTTTTTTAATTTTTAAACTATTTTTTATTTATAAAAACTTTTTTTGTTAATTATTAAACTATTTATATTTTTGTGATTAAAAATTATTTTTAGTTAAAACTATTTTTTTTTTTAATTTACAGGTCTAATGATGATCAGATCCGGCCTCGCCAGCGTCGTAGCCGGGGTGGTATGGGGAGCCAGTCTCGGGGTTCGTCCAGCCATGTTCAGGATTCCGTTTCGCCCCACAGCTCCTACCATACATCTCCTTCTCCATTACCCGCTCCTGCTGCTCCCGCTCCCGCTGCTATACCCGCTCCTGCTCCTACGGGTCCTCCGGGAGTGATGAGTGTTGCGGAGTTGGTTCGACAGCCCGGTCGTGACCATCTTCCCTATCTCACTGAGTATCCACATGGACATGGTCAAACATGGTAATTAAACTTTTATTTTTTTTCCTTAAAATTTGATTGATTATTAATAATTTGTTCTTTTTATTAGGTTCAACCGATCCGGGAACGGGATCAGCGCATGGATCAACCGTATGATGTACTCTGCCCTCGACAAGGGACATCCGACTTTCACTCACTTCCCCGTCGAGAAACAACATCTGTGGTTTCGTCAGTTTGCGGTAAGCATTCAAATTTTTTACTTATATTTTTTATTTATTAAAACTATTTTTTGTGATTATTAAACTATTTTCTATATTTATTAATCATTTTAAATATTTTAAAAACTATTTTTTTTAATTATTAAACTATTTTTTATTTATTAAAACTTTTTTTTTTGTAATTATTAAACTATTTTCTATATTTATTAAACTATTTTTTATTTATTAAAACTATTTTTGTAATTATTAAACTATTTATATTTTTGTGCTTAAAAACTATTTTTAAACTATTTCAGCAAGAATTCAACTGGAATTCCGATGATACGCTCTCTATCTATAACCATTTTGTCCATAAAGTTATGGACAACTATGGGAAGCAGATGTACGAGTGGAAGAAGAAGTGGGAAGTAAACAAGGTAGTTTTTAATTTATTAACAATTTTTAATTTATTAAACTACTTTTTAAATTATTAAACTTTTTTTTTTTTTAATTAAAAGGTCCCAAAGTCGATGAACGACACGGTATGGAAGGAGTTGTGTGAGCATTGGGATAAGGAAGAGACGAAAGAAACTTCTTCCACCAACTCCAACAACCGCAGGAGCGACCGTAAAGGGAAGGACATCTACAAGCATAACTTGGGTGCCCAATCTATTGCCACTCTCGCGGATCGCATGGTAAGTTCAACCGCTTTTTCTTTAATTATTTAAGTTTCAGAATTTTATTTTTTATGCATTTTTTCAAATTTCTAATGTTTGTTTAATTTATTTTTTTTTTCAAGGCGGAAGAAAATGAGGGCGAGCCGGTTGATGATCTCGCCCTAATGAAAAGGGCGTATACCAACAAGAAGACCGGTCAGATTGATGATGGTCTTGTGAGGGACGTGGTCGACCTGGTCCAAACTCAGGTGTACGACGAAGTGTCTCAGCTTCAAACCGATGATGACGATTCGACGGCTTCGACCAACTTGTCCCGGGTTCGAATCAACGAAATCGTTGAATCGGTAAGTTTTTTTTTTAAAGTTCAATTTATTTATTTCTTGATTTTTATTTTATCATCAATTTATATTATCTAAATTTGGTTTTTTATATTTCAGTCGGTTCCAAAGAAGAAGGGACGTATGGTCGGTTTGGGTCGTCGCTCCCGGTCGGCTGCTCCTTCTTCTGCACCACCGCCATATGTTGATCCGGAAGTTCTTACGGCTCAGCTGAAGGACAAGGATGATCGGATATCTGCGTTGGAGACCCAGATGGCAGCTCAACAGGCGGGCTATGAGACCCAGAAGAGGCTCAACGAGCAGATGATGGAGATGATGAAGAGGATGTACCCGAACGAGGTGTTCCCGAACATCCAAGACCCGTAGTTTTTTTTTTTTTTTACCAAAAACTCTGAATGTTTTATTTAACTTTGAATATTATCTACTATGTTTTATTTAATGTTTTATTCAATTTTAATTTTAATTTTAAATTTTTAAATTTAAATTTAAAAAATTTAAATTTTTTTTTAAAAAATAAATTTTTTCGAAATTCCGAGGGAATGGAGTTCCTCGGAAAATTCCGAGGAACTTTCTTCCCTCGGAAAATTCCGAGGAACATATTTCCCTCGGAATTTTCCGAGGGAATGGAGTTCCTCGGAAAATTCCGAGGGAGTTTTTTCCCTCGGAATTTTCCGAGGAACTCCATTCCCTCGGAAAATTCCGAGGGAAATATGTTCCTCGGAATTTTCCGATAAACATTCCGAGGAATGTTTTGTCGAAACTTCCGAGGATTGGACCATCGGAATTCCATCGGTATATTCCGAGGAACCTTCCGACGAACATATGTTTCTCGGAGTTTCCTCGGAATTTTGTTTCCTCGGAATTCCGTCGGAAATTTTTGTTTCCTCGGAATTCCGTCGGAAATTTCCGACGGAATTCCGAGGAAGTATGAATTTCCGAGGAGATATTTCCGAGGACTTTTTTCGTCGGTATGTCGTCGGAATAGCGTTATTCCGACGACATACCGACGATTTTTTCCCTCAGTATCCCGATGTTTTCTTGTAGTGTAAGTTTCAAATACTCTACCACGGTTTACTCAGGTTTATCTCTTCTTCCAACCGTTATATTGGGTGAACATAAGAACATTTGGTAAATTGACCAGAATAATTTCCATTTATGTCTCTGTGCTTGCCCTTCACAATTTCCCATCATTGTGAAAAATTCCTCAATGTCTATGCTTCCATCCTGCAAGAGAGTTCATTACAAGATTTCAAAACCGGTTATGTTGGATCAGCGTACCGTGACTAACTTATATTGTTAGCATCGACTTCTGATGTCATTTGTTTGATGCTATCTTTATCTCCCACACCACAATCCTTCATTGCTATCTCCAACTCATCCCTCGTTATTAGCCTATTGTTAAAATGTTTTGATAAGACAGACATACTGAGCTTGATTCTCTTGACAACAAGTATATGAATGATTTGTCTAAAGCAATAACTGAACTTAATTACCCGTCATTGTCTTTGTCAAAGTGTTGGAATGCTAGGCCAACTTGTTCATCTTGGTCCAGTTTGAATCTATCCAACGTTGCAGAGATAAACTCCTCTATGTCGATTGTTCCATTACCGTCCACATCACCCTGAAAAGCCCTTATCATGTGTTGGTTATAATTGTAAGGATACAAAAAAGTAAGAGACTGCAATGATAACTCACGGCTTCTATGAGTTGCGTCACTTCTTTTTCAGAGACTTTAGAGCCAAGTGTAGTTAGCCCTCTTTTGTGTTCTTCATAAGTGACTGTGCCACTTTTATCTGTATCGATGTTGTTCGTTTTATAAACGCCAAAACTAGCGGCAGCGGCAGAAAATAAAGCTAGGGCAGGAGGATATTCTTTTGATCTTCTGATTAAAAACAGACGCAACGGACAATCCGAGATATAAAAACGGAATCACCGCTGCCGCTGAAATTTCGAGCGTCGTATTTTCTGGGTTGAACTTGACGCAGCGACTGGAAAATACGGAGGAAGCGGTTGTTTTTACAAAACCCAGCGTCATCAATTAGATGATGATGATAGTTATTTGTTTTATATTGTTGAAACGCGGACGCTGCCGCTGCGTCTCCAAAAAGAACAGGACTGTTATTGAACGTTGTTTTAAGACCTTTAATTTCCTCTTCTGATAGATTCTTTGCCATAACCTGCAAAGATAGGAAATACGACCACTCTAGAAATTAGTAAGCTTTTTAAGATTATACTTGCAAGAGTTAGGTCTAAAGACTTTTACCGTTAGAGCTACCTTCTTGAGCTTATTCATATTACCTAATTGTTTCAAACGGGTTGAAACAACGCTATCAATAGGCTTACTGGAGGCTTCTCCGTCTGTGATCCAAGGATATCCTATAAACAACCAAGAGAATAGTAAAGCTAGTCCTCAGTATTCGGGTTTACGGTTCAGATTGGGTCGGGTTATTTGGATTTTGGGTTATTGAGTTGGGATGCTTTGGATCCATTTAGGAGCCGATAATTTTTTTGATCAGATAAATTTGGGTTTAGTCGGGTTCGGATTGGTATTCTATTTTTTTTTTAATGAAATCCAAAGTAGAAACGAATTATGTACAATACCGATTTGAGCGGATTTAAACCCAAAACGTTTAGAACCAAAAACCTTAGTAGAACCAGAAAAAAAACAAAAGTAATATTCTTCTTTCATAATTTTCCATCTGCATATTATATTTTAGATATATATTTATTTTAAAACTAAATATAACTAATATGTTTAGGTAAATGAATTGTATTTCAAATATTCGGTTCTTGGTTTGGTTTAGACTTTTTGGCATAAGGAAATAGGAACCATCCAATTTTTTATAAGTTTTGGTTAGATTTTTTTTTAGTTTGGTCCGAATTGGGTTTTAGGGTTTTGGATAAAATGCCCATGCTAAGTAGGACATTACAGAAGAAACAAGAGCAAGAAAGAGAAGAAAAGAGGCTTACCAAGAACCTTAGCAGCAGTGATTCGTTTCTTGGGGTTCCTGATAAGCATCTTCTTGACAAGAGCTGTGGCTGCTGAAGATATACAAGGCCATGGATGGCTCTCAAAATCAATTGGAGCATTCTGTATCTCATTGAGAATATGTTCCTCAGGTTCTACAATATAAACATATAAGTTACATTTTCAAACCCCAAGAAGAAGAAAAAAATCAAGAAATCATTAAGTTTTTTTTACTAGTCACAAAGGGAGGTTGGCCGCAGAGTAGTATGTACAAAACAACCCCTGCACTGCAAATGTCAGCTTCTTTCCCGTAATGTCCTTGTAATACTTCAGGAGAAACATAACAACCAGTCCCAACACGATCATTGTATACTTCTCCTGCATCAGTGATATGAATATAAAAATCAAACTAAGTAAGATGTCTTACTTGACCATATCACAAAGATCAACCTTTGTCGATAAAGACAGCGCATCTAAAGTCGATTGCTTTGAGGAGAGCATTCTCATCGTTACTTGAAAACAGGAAGTTCTCATGCTTAATGTCACGATGCATCACACCCATGAAATGACAAGCCTGCACAACATTCACAATCTGCCTGATGATTCCAGCAGCATCTTTCTCAGGATGCCTCTGAGAACTAGCCATCTTGTCGAATACGCCTTCGAATATGCCTGGTAAAATGGTCTTTAAATATTAGTATTCTTTTTTTCTCTTCTTGTCAACTGTCATTTTAACAGTCTATAAACATCCAGATTTATATAGTATTTTGTATACAGTGCAGGTATTAATTTGGTCTCATAGAATGCAGGTATCTCTCTTAAGGAGATACCAATCTCGGTTTGTTCTGTGATTGGTTTTGTGATATTTGGTCTCCTTCTACTTTTGGTGTTTCTTTACTTTGTCTACCTTACTTGCCTCAAATCAATAGTCTAATAATCGCTACCAATCTCAGGTTGTTTTAAGAATGAATTGGTTACAAGAAGACATATGTATAACACAAGTTTCAAGATCAACTCTATCTCTCACATCGGTTTCCCTGGTTTAACTCTTCTTCTCCGGTTTAACAAAACCGCTTTCGAGTGAAACAAGAACTTATTCAGTGATGAATAAGTTGCCCCTGCAAGTTGACACTTCTCATCATAGCACAAAACTCCTCATAGTCTATTTTTCCGTCCTGCACAGAATTCATTACAAGACTCAGAACTTGCTTAGATGTTAAAACTGGGACAAAGCCGGAAAATGTAGAGTGTGATCTTACATTATTTTTATCGATTTCTGATATTATTTCTTTGGCACAAGCTTCATCTCCCATGCCATGCTCCTTCATGGCTATCTCCAATTCATCCTTGGTTATGTATCTATCATACACAACTCACATTAATCTTTTGAACATTTTATCTCTCTACATTTTTACAACTCTTCATTTAACTTGCCCGCTGTTGTCTTTATCAAAGTGTAGGAATGCTTTGTGCAAATGTTCATCTCGTTCCAATCTGTGTCTCTGCATTGTCGCTGAGATAAACTCGATGTAGTCTATTGTTCCATTACCATCCACATCAGCCTGAAAAAAAAAATATATATATATATACATCATTATGTGTTTTGGATTCTTTCTAATTATGAGATCAACAAAAGAGATGGTTTGTGAGTACTTACAGCTTCCATGAGTTGCTTAACTTCAGCTTCAGGGAGTTTAGAGCCAAGTCTGTTCAGTCCAGTTTTGAGTTCTTCATAAGTGATTGACCCGCTTTTGTCGGTATCCATACTCTCAAACATGGTTTTAAGACTTCTGATTTCCTCTTCTGATAGACCCTCTGCTATAACCTGCAAAACAAAACAACACACAAATCACATTCTGAATTTTTCAGGCAGTACGGGAGAGCGAGTTTCTTTTACCTTGAGAGCTAGCTTCTTAAGCTTGTTCATAGCTCGGAATTGCTTCAAACGGGACAAAACAACGCCATCAATAGGCTTATCAGGAGCTTCACTCAAGATCCAAGGATGTTCTATAAAAACCACAAGTATTGCTAAGTTATAGACAACCATAAACTCACAATTACATTCCAGACAGAGCAACCTAAGGACTTCAAGCTTCACATAGGGTAATTATAAGACCTAAGCAAGGGTCTATAAGCTCATTCTAGATTCTTGTAAGAAGCAGGGCCGGTCCTTGAAACTTATATGGATACATGCCCCCAAATATGTACAAATTTATTTATTTTTTTTTTTGGGTCAAAATACAACTTTATTATTAATCGAAATCTATACTAAATCGCTTAAAACCCCCAAAAATCTCAGAGCCGGCCCTGATGAGAAATTCACAACACCCACCAAACACAAACAATCCTGCCTTCAAAGATCAAAATCTCAAACAAAGAGGCTTACCAAGAACATTTTCAGCAGAGATTCGTTCCTTTTGGTTTTTGTTGAGCATCCTCTTGATAAGGTCTTTTGCACCCACAGATATACAAGGCCAAGGTTGGCTATCAAAATCAATTATTCCTTTCTTAATCTCATCATCTACAAAACAAACAATCACAGATTAAAAACCACCACCAAGAAAAGGAAGAACAAATCAAAGTCATTATTTATAGCTTAAGCTCCTTTACCATTTCCAAATGGAGGGCTGCCACTGAGTAATATATACAATATAACACCTGCACTCCAAATGTCAATCTCTTTACCATAGCTTTCCTCTCTCAACACTTCAGGAGCAATGTAGTAAAGACTGCCTACTTTCTCCTTCAATTCTACTCCTGTACTTGTTGAAAATACCATTCTTAGTATCAAACTATCTAAAAATAGCTCTATGCATTGTAAAGGTAGCAAACTTTTGTGAATGACTGATTATTTGAAGCAAAATATAAGCAAACAGTCATGATGATGATGATGATGATGATGATGATGATGATTCAGTAGCTCTCACCTTCTTTGATGTAAACAGAACAACCAAAGTCGATAGCCTTGAGCTTAGAACTCTCTTCATCATCACTAGAGAATAAGAAGTTCTCTGGCTTAACATCCCTGTGAATCACATTCATCGAATGACAAATCTGGACAGCGTTCACAATCGACTTAAAGATCACAGCAGCATCTTTCTCAGTGTAATATCTATGAGACTTGACCAAAGCATGGATCCTGTCGAATAACTCACCACCACGACAAAGCTCCATCACGATGTGTACGAAGTTCTTGTCCTCGTAAGAAGCATGAAACTGCACGATGTTGGATACTCCTGAAAGGTTTTCCATTATCTCAATCTCTGTCTTCACGGCTTCTTGGCTGGTGAGGTTCCTCTTGGGGATGGATTTGCAGGCGAAACTACGGCCTGTGGAGATCTCTTGGCACATGTAGGTTGTGGCAAACCCACCTTTGCCTAGTTCTTCACGAAGTTTGTAAAGCTTTTTGAACTCTACTAATGGCTTCCCTAGTATGGTCCCTGCAGGCTCTCGTTCAGTGACGAGATCAGATGCTGGTAGGCTTTTACTGCCGCAACAACCCATTGGTTCAATGGGGGATCTTCAGAGATTATGTTTCTTTGGTTTTAAGAAGAAGAAGATGATGCAGGAAAGATTTAAGAAGACTTTTGTTTGATGATGGCCAGACAAGTCTTTGGTCTTTGTTTTTTCTTTTCTATTATTTCTTTTGTCATTTTCATTTTCAGTTACAGAAGGAAGGAAAGAATAACTTTTTGCCTTTTATAAAAAAAAAAGTTCATCTAAAAACAATTAATAGTGTAAATCTAACAATTGAAATCCCCCATTATAAATCGTACTACTGCTTGTAAAACAATTGTTGTGAAATAAAAGTAATTAAATCATTCCGTTCATATCTTTTTCAAACCGAAATTAATAAAGCTATTTGCCTTTTTTTTTCAGGCCACATATATAGCGCTTTTAATTGACGTGTAGGAAGGACATGAGAATGCATTACAACAAAAAAAAAAAAAAAACAATTCCAAATCATCAATCTTGAAGAGAGAATAAAGGAGAAAGATCAGAGATTGTTGGAGAAGAAGGAGAAGATGACCAAAATCGTTTAAACGGTTTGAGGAAACGAGAGATAAGAGTGGTGCAAACACAAGTATTGTTCTTCCTCAGCTTCCTTAGTTTCTTACCAACTCTCATTCTTAACCCAACCACTCTGATCATAATCAACGGTCCAGATGATCTCTTCCTCCGCTGCTGCTGCTGTCTTGTCTTCTGGTCTGCCCGTTCCAAAACCTTCTGGATTAGAAATTGAGCTCTTGTGTGACTCAAATCTTGGGGATCTTCTTTCTCCATCTTTGTGTACTCGTATGGATTATTCTTCGCCATTAATGCCATATTGTTTGATCTTTGATCCTTTTTGAGATTATGTCCTTTGAAGTATTTAGAAAGATTTTGAAAGCTAATAACAAAAAGTACACATACCTATATAGTGAGAAAGGGCGAGAGCGAGAAAGAGTCCATGTGAGGATTAATTATTAATAAGCATGTGTATATATGAGTAATATTAGGCCAGTTTAAAAAAAAAAAAGATTATATGAGTAATATTGTGCATATACATGTGGATTATCTTTTTTTTGAAACACACTTATATTAAAACCATAAAGATTGTTAGGTGCCCACCATAATGGCATCACCTACTACAAGACTCTGTTTTGCTAATAAATCAGCATCAGTGTTCTTCTCTCTAGGAATCCAATGAAAAGAAATGACATCAAAATGAGAGGATAGATCAACAATGTCCGCTGCGATCCCATAAAGCTCTAGCGGAACTTCGAACCCTTTAAGGGCTTGAATCAGTTGAGTAGAATCAGATTCACAAACGAGTCTCTTCAGTCCCAGTCTTTTACTCTCTGTGATTGCTTTTCGCATTGCCAATCCTTCTCCTGTGAGAGCCGACCCTACAAGGGAGACCACCATAGACCCCGATGAGATTCCATGCGCGTCTTTAATGTTCCACCCGAGTCCTGCCATTTGGTCTGATGCCCTCCATGCCGCATCGGAGCGTAGCAGGGCACAGTTCCCTGGTTGAACTTCTCGAGCTTTCTTCCTTTGTTTCGGTTTAGTGCTCTTCACTTGACTTCCACTCCACTCTCTTGCCATTCTAAGAGCTTTAGAGATTGTTTCCTCTTCTGTTAGACTCTTGTTATTAAAACACAGAGTATTCCTCGAGATCCACAGTTGCCATAATATCCAAGGCGCTAAGCTTCCTTCTGCTATGCCTGTAGGAGGGAGACAAGTTCTTCCGCTTAAGTTCGGCCACACATTCATTAAATCTAAAGATCCACTCGTATCCACTTCTGGTGTCACAGGGGCGCCTTTCCATACGTTTTGGGCGTAAGGACAATGGAGGAAGAGATGATTTATAGATTCGAGTGTGCCACATCTCCTGCATCGGGTGTCAACGTTGATGTTTCTGGCAGCAAGTAATTCGCCGACTGGTAGAGCATTCTGGAAAACTTTCCATAGAAAAACTTTGATCTTAGGTGCAGTTTGTAGCTTCCAGACACTCTTGAACCAGTCCATGTGCCTCAGATCCTCTCTCATATCAATCTCGGCTGCTTTGTGTTTGATTGCAGTTTGGTAGCCCGTCTTGGTTGTATAGACTCCTGTGGTTGTTCCCAGCCAGACCCTCTTATCAGGAGCCCCCGACAAGCTTGGTTTGATCGTCGTGATTTTCGGGACTAGCTGCGGGAACATGAAGCTGATCTTTTCCACATCCCATTCGTTAGATCCCTCAATGAACAGCTCAGACACTGTCATATTCATTGCTTCTTCTGGGGCTGGTCCCATCGGGCCTTCTTGCTCGGTTAGGTTCAGCCATGCTGAGTACCAGACCTTGATAGATGTTCCATTACCCACAACCCAGCCCATGTTTTTTACTATCAGGTCCCTTCCTATCAGAATTCCCTTCCAACCGTGCGATGACTTGGGTTTATCTTTACATTCCATAAAGCTTTCATCTAAGCAATACTTTCCCAAAAGAATTCTTGACAAGAGTAGGTCTGGGTTATGCATAATTCTCCAGCCTAGTTTTCCTAGAAATGCGTCGTTGAAAGCTTGGAAATCACGGAATCCAAGTCCTCCTATTTCCTTCGGCTGCGCCATTTTATCCCATGAAGTCCAAGCCATCTTCTTCTTTCCAGTTCGATCGTCCCACCAAAACCTTGTGACTTCAGATTGGATTCTTTTACAGAGCGAGACAGGAAGTTTGAAACATGTCATAGAGTACGATGGTATAGGAGAGAGGACGCTTTGGAGCATCGTCATTTTCCTGGCTGACGATAGGAACCTGTTGGACCAGCTGCTACCTTTTTGCCTGATTTTATCGATTATGGAAGAGAAGAGATCCCTCTTTCTTCTTCCAAAATGTTCCGGCAAACCGAAGTACTTGCCCACTCCACCTTCTTTTTGAATGTCCAACTCTCTCTTGATTGTATTCTTGAGTGAGGCCGGAGCCCGTCTAGAGAAAGTGATGGAGGACTTTTGAGCGTTGATTGATTGCCCAGAGGCTTCCTCGTATAGTCTGAGAATTTTCTTCAGCGACTGGCAGCTCTCTTTGTTTGCTCTTACAAAGAACATAGTGTCATCGGCGAAGAGGAGATGGTTGACTCGAGGGCATGCTCTCGTCACCCGGATTCCTTTGAGGGAACCCTCTTCGCTTGCTCTGTTACACATTCCCGAGAGGACCTCGCTACATAGGATGAATATGTAGGGGGAAAGAGGGTCTCCTTGTCGGATGCCTCTGCTCGGTGATACCCTTCCTCTAGGCGAGCCGTTAATGAAGAAGGAGTATGTAACAGTTGATACACACTGCATGATCCAAGTAATTAGCTTCTGATCAAAGCCAAGGCGCTGAAGTACCAGTTCTATGAATTCCCACTCTAACCGATCGTAAGCTTTGCTCATGTCGGTTTTAACCGCCATCGCAACTCTCTTCTCAGCCTTTGACGTTTTCAGGAAATGCAGGACCTCATGTGTGATCAGCACATTGTCAGATATTGCTCGTCCTGGTACGAACGCAGACTGGTTCTCGGAAATGATGGATGAGAGGATGGGTTGCAGTCTCCTGGTCAATAGCTTTGAGATGATTTTGTAATAGACATTACACAGAGCTATATGGCGATAATCCGCCACTGTTTGCGGGTTCTGAATCTTCGGGATAAGTCGGAGATTTGTTTCGTTGATTCTGTTTGGAAGAGTGCCCGTAGCAAAGAAACTCTGGATCTCAGCAACGATATCGGGTCCTATGGATTCCCAATTCGTGTGGAAAAAGCTAGCGGAGAACCCGTCCGGTCCAGGAGCCTTATCCGGATGGATCGATAGGACTGCCTCATGGATCTCACTTGAGGTGGGTCTAGCTGTAAGCTGCTCGTTCTGCTCATCAGATACCATCTTCTGCAGCGCGTCTGTGACTGTCCTCTCTCTATCTCCCTCCACTGAAGTGAACAGAGCCTGGTAGTAGCGCATGATGACATGGGTAATATGTTCCTCTTTATATACCATCCTGCCTTCTTCATCCTCAATTACGGAGAATGAGTTGGCTCTCTTGCGGTTCTTTGCGACCGCATGGAAGTATCCGGTGTTCCGGTCTCCCAGTTTTAGCCACAGCAGTCTGCTTCTCTGTCTCCAGAATTCTTCTTCGGATTTATAAGCTTCCATCAGCTCCTCGTTTAGCTTACGAATCAGCTCTGCATCATTTTTATCGCTAGAAAGGGCTCTGTCCAAATCCTGCTTCTTTGTCTCTATGATAAGGCGGCTGTTCTGATATTGTGTTTTGTTCCACTCCACTATCGCAGCCCGAGTTTGAGCAATCTTTTCTCTTATAGATCGTCCGGTAGCCTTTTTCCATACCTCATCAACTAGCTTTTTGACCTCTTGGTTATCCTTAAGTCGCCTGTCGTATCGGAACATGCCCTTTCTCTTTTTTGTACTCGTATCAAACACAGAGACCAAAGGTCTGTGGTATGAAGCTTCCATGGGTAGATACTGGCATCTTGCCGTCGGGAATAATTCAGCCCATGTGCTGTTGGCTGCTGATCTATCCAGTCTACACCGGACTAGATAATCTCCTCTCACTCCTCTCCATGATAGCAACTCACCAGAATGGGGTAGGTCGTAAAGGTCTCCTTCCGAATAGAAGGATCTTAAGTCACTGAAAGAGCTTTCCGCCCGTTTTGGTCCTCCGTCTTTCTCAGCGTTACTGAGAATATCATTAAAATCCCCGGTTATGAACCAGGGGGAGTCACGCGCAGTCATAAGTGCTACCATTTGTTCCCAAAACGTTTTCCTTTTATTCTTATCAGTGTCACCGTACACAAATGCAGCAAAGAAAGATTTTCCTTCAGCCTCAATGAGGGTGTCTATGAAGTTTACATTTGATGACAAAATATGGAGCTTCACAGTTGCTTTCCAGAAGAGTGCCAATCCTCCTGCTCCATGTCCTGTAGGCGGAACGAGGTGCTTGTGTTCGTATCCCAGCGCTTCGGTCTTGCTGAGAACAAAAAGGTCGGGATTTTTCGTTTCCTGAAGAAATAGTATGTCTGGTGATATGGACCGATTCATATCAAACAGACGTTGAACTGTCTGGGGATTCCCTAACCCCTGACAGTTCCAGCTCGATATTTTTAAGGACCGTGAGTGGATGGGATCCGAAAATCCATCCTTTTCTTCACGGTTGCAGGTATCATGTTGCAGATGGGTCGGTTCTCTGAGCTTGTCGTTGAAGTTGTACCCTCTCTGGCACGAGATGTTCCCGCCTTTCGTTTCAGAGTTGTTGCTGTGCTTGTCAGGCCAGATGCTTTTCTTCTAGCTGGTGAGTTTTTGTTCTGTGTAACTCTCCTTCTTTTTGTTGTTTGCTCTGTCGATGGTTAAGCCTTCTCTTGGTTTTTCCTTCCCGGAGGGCGTCCTGGCCGTCTTTTAGAAGTAGTAGGCTCTGCATTGCTTTCCTTACCAGGAGGTGGAGAGATTATTGGGCCCAGTCTCAAATTAACTGGTCGCCGCCTCTCATTGGAATCCACACATGGCGCTGTGATTATGGTCTCTTGGTTTGGAATTGGTTCTGGCGCCAGAGGTCCTAATCTGAGAGAAGCAGGAAGTCTTTCTTGAGAATTTGGTCTCAGTTCAGCTGTAGCTCTTCCTGCACTAGTAATCAGTTGGGGAGGATTTGGGCCCAGTCGTTGGTTAGCTGGAATTCTTTCAGGAGTACTCTCTATACTTTCTACCCTTTGTCTCTCTGAGTTTGCTATCAATGTGGCTTTCGCCATTTGAATAGCTGTTTCCTCCATTTCCCCTTGTTCCTCTGCCTGTCTTACTCTCTCCTTCCTGGCTTCTCTTTCAGTTAGGTCAGCGCATTTTGTATATTGAAGCATTACGTCTCTTAGTTCTCCTCTTGCTTCATCTAGGACCTCATGTGGGATTTGATCATGATCACATTGTTGGGGAATCCCCCTTTCAGATTTTTCATGGTTATTCTTAGATACGCTTGAGCCAGTATCTCTATTCTCTGGTAGTTTCCTTGATACTTCCCGGTAGAAGGATCTACTCGGTGGACCAGGTAGGTCACGATGGGTAGAGAGATCTCGAGGGGGTCGATTTCCCCTCTCATAGTCATGACGTGATCTTTCTCTTGCCTGTGAAGAGCGTCGATGTGCGCTTCTTTCTTGCCATATTTTGGAGTGGTCTTTGTATTGTCTTTGCTGAGAGATTTCTCTGGCTTCCTTTTCACCCCTTCTATCAGTGATGCTCCTTTTATTTGAAGCAGAGAATTGGAATGCTCCACTTCGTTGCTCTCTAGTTTGGAGATTTGATTCAGTACGCATTGAAGGTCTAGTTACTCCTCTTACATCACTGCTTCCATGTCCCGAGTTAATAACTGATCTTCCTTGCAGTTCATCTTGGGTTGCTTTAAGCGCTTTAGTTTCTGCCCTAGCAACCAAGCACTCCTTCAGCTCATGGTCAAGTCGGAGGCACTTGGTACAATGCTTATCTAGCCGTTCGTAGATCAACGTAGTAACCACCTCATCTCCATTTGGGTATTCCACCACTGAGCTTGTTATCAGGGGGAGTAAGCCATTGATATGTACTCGCATTCTAGCCGTTAGTGCAGTAATCTCAGCCTTCTCATACAGTCCAATGTCTTTTCCAATACATTTAATGGTGGCTTCTGTCCACAGATGAACTGGTAGACCCTGGATTTTGATCCAAAAAGGAATTAAGGACGGGAAAGTGGGGGAGATTGTAGGCTCCCATCGTTGGAGTATGATCATCCATCTAGCATAGTGGTACGGACGTTGTTCAAGCACCGACAACAAGTCTGATTCAAGTTCGAACTGGAACTGGAACAGTCAATTTCCCAAGTCCGAACCGACTGGTTTGAACTCTGTTTTCCAGTGCTCGGTAAAGAAGGGTATCAGTGACCAAACCTTCTGGACAGACTTGTTAGTAACCCGCCCAATAAGAGTGAGTGAATGTTTGCGAATCAGGTCTGAGTTATCTGGCATTGGCACCTTTACTCGAGCAGCTCGGGGAGGGGGTTGTTGCGTCCCCAACACTATTCCCTTTCCTTTTTCAGCAGAAGAGATTCTTCGGTGAGACATCTCTTAGCGGACTCTAGTATGTTTGCTTTGTTCCGGTAAGTAATTACCAAACTTCTTGCCTTCAGGAAAAACTTGTTTGCTTAAGGGAAACCCCTGAAGTCAAACTGTTGCTGAGGAACCGGAAAAAGCTCTTCTTGACTTTGTTTAACGCCTGTATAGCTTAACTCTGCTCTATTTCTCAGGTAGTATAGCAAAAATGACCCAAACCAGGATTCCCTAGTGATAAGCCGAGGAGTTGGTTGAAATAGTACAATCAGAAGGTTATCCTCCTCCGTTGAACAGAGGTGTCTATGCAGGAAACCTTGAGACTCATCAGTAACTTCAGCTTGCTGTAGCCATGCTCGTCGGACCGGAGGCAGTAGGATCGGCGGTCCCTCCGACCATTGTCGGGGGAAGAACCCGGTGATTCTTGTTGCAGGGCGCTGCTCGGACCGTCGGTTATTCCCAAAACGGGAAAAGATTTGAAAAAACTGAGTGGGGACCGTTAGTTAGAAGGCACAACCCAGGAAAGTCAAGCCTCAAGTCTAACGGGTAATAACTTCTCTCGGTAGTAGTGTCTGGGAGAAAAATCGCCTATTTTGGTTGTCACTCGTTTTTCCAACCCTACATGTGGATTATCTATTTATTTTTTTCTCAACCTTGTCTGCCTGCCTCTTTCACACACATTTTCGTACTCTATATTATTCATTCATTTACAATATTTCAAACATACATATTAGATATGATGTTCATAAGGATTAAGGATTACAGTAAAACATATCTAAATTCCTGTAATGGAGGTTTCAGCTTGTAACATATATATTTTCTGGGTTCTAAATGTTAAAAGCTTGCAACATACTCCCTCTGTTTTATTTTATTGTCGTTCTAAGTTTATACACACAGATTAAGAAAACATATGATTTTTTTATTTCAAAACAAAAACACAATTACTTATACACATAACCATATTTCAACTAATAGAAAAATAAATTAGAAAATCTTATTAATAAATTTTGCATTGAAAACTTTAAAATGACACTTATTTTGAAACAAAAGTTTATCCTTACAACGATAATTAAATCGAAACGGGGGGAGTATATGACATTGGTGAACAATGCAACTCCCATAAACGAGCGAATATACTATCTCTAATAATGATCTGCATAAGTATATATTTAACTCAAATTCCCAGATTTTTTAAAAGAAAAGTTGGTCTATAAAAATCTATTTATCAGTTAATTATATATCACTATCAACCTTTTTCTTTACATTCATTGTTTAATCCCCTTACTTTGGTTTTTAATATATTTGAAACAATTCATGTCAATTATTTTATATGCAACTATTGTGGTTTAGTCCCAGTTGTTTTAGTATTGGTTTATCAAGATTGAAAAAACTTCAAGGTGGCCGTCAGATGAAATTTATAAATTTAGCTTGACCTCATGTTTCATAGAACACATCAGTATCGACCATTTGATATATTAGTTAATTGGTCAATAATGACCATTTGATATATTAGTTAATTACATGCTAGGTTTGCTCAAAAAATATGTTAGGTTTGCTCTGTTTTTTTCTTCTTGGTGGCAATGACAATACTTGCATGCATGTAACTCACTCTCTATTTTCTAAGGTATCCGATAATTGAAGCAACATGATAAGGTATATTTTTCATCAACAAAAACAACATGATAAGGAATGTTCCAGTAATAAACTGATAACTAGATTTTGACCCGCGCTTTCTTTTGTTATAACAAATTTTGATATGAATTAGTATTGTGTGATTGTTTTACATTATTATGTTACAAAGTCGAATTATATAAAAAAAAATTTTAAAAAAATATTATATAATTCATGAATTACTTTATTTGGAATTTTGTATAAATCTTATGTAATTCTCTTTTGCGCATGGGTATTTTACATGGACCCCGAAAAACCAAACCAAAATCAACTCGGAAATTCTGGTTCGGTTCGCGTCGGATCCAGAGAAAAATACGTATTTTTTTGGAAATATGGGTTTCTGTTCGCGTCTGAGACCTACCCGAAACCCGTTTGGAAGCCAAAGTATCCAAAATGTTTGTATAAATTATATATATTTGTGTATTTTGGATATTTTTTTAGTATACATATATTTTTGAGTTTTGGTTTGAATTTTCGGTTATAGTTTTGGATTTCGAGTAAGAAATCAAATTTTAAAAATATATTTGGGTATTCAGATAAAATTTTGGGTATTTTTGGTTCCTCGGGTCAGATTTCAAGTACAATTTTAGGTCTTTTGAGTATTTTCTGATTTTCAGGTATTTGTTTAGATTTTGGATATTTTTTCGTGTTTCAAGTATATTTATGTTTATCGAGTTTTATTTGAGTCCTAAATATCTGAATGGATCCATACCCATTACATACAAAAAAATAACATATATTTAATAATTATTTGAATTATGGAGTCGAAACCATCAAGATACGAAAGAAACCGATCCGAACCCAAATAATTTTTTTTCTAAATACTTAATTAGGTCCAAAAATCCAAAACCTAGCAAAATTCATTGATTCGTTTTATAAAATTTTGGGTGAAAAATACTCTCCAGGTTTGATCTATAATGGTTAATAGGACATGGCTCATTTATATTTCAAAAGTTGATCTCGTAAGAAAACTTTGATCTAATGGAGGAAGATGGTATATATGACAATGACCCCTACATATTAAAATTTTGGTGCCGTTTATATCAAATATATATATGTTAAATTGATAGTCATGATCTTATTAAAGTGGGTGAGATTTATTTAAATGTTAGAATATATTATTTGGTTGCTATATAATAGGGGATAGTTAATAATATTTAATTGTATACAATATGTTGGACTAAAAAATAAATAGGTGCAACAACTTTGTATAAGTAGATTTTTTAAGACTTTTTCCTTTTTAATAGTATTGATAGTTGACAGAAAAAAAAACTGATAATATTAAATATACATGTATTAATTGGTTACTAGTAAAAAATAAAAAATTGCTTACTGGTAAAACATAAAAAAATTGCTTACTTGTATCCAATGCTTTCTCCGTTCATTTATATAACTTACAAGTTAACATAACATATCACCGTAACTTAAAACCATCATTTTAATTAACTTTATATATTTTTATATTTTAGTTTATCAAATTTAAAGTATTTTCATCTAGACCGGGTGATTGTGGTCGAGTGGTAAGGAGACGGGGCTGAGACACCAACATGTTTCAGGTTCGATCCACCTGCTGCGCGAAACTAAGTCACAATTATCCTGGTCACCCAACACGGATATGGGCACATGCTTTAGGGCCCATTTGAATACCCGGAGAGAGGGTCTATCCGTGGGCTGCACCTCCCCTTGGGGATTAGTCTTGGCCTCTCCATGGGCTTGGGATACCCCCAGGTTAATCAAAAAAAAAAAAAAAGTATTTTCATCTAATTTAAATATTTACTTTTATAATACTAAAACTATGTTAAAATATATGGATTTATGTTTTGTGTATAATAACAAATTTTTTATTATAAATTATTAAATTGACTTCCTTCTCTGACCCGTTCTGAGTGCTTAATTATTATATTAAGTAATTTAAAACTATCCATCATTTGATTTTAAAGTAATTATTTATTGAATGTAAATAATAATATTATTTTCGTTTTTTAATTAGAACAAAATAAATTTTATTTATAATCTATTAATAAATAAAATTACAGTTTAATTAGTAGTTTAAAATAATATATATTTAAAAGTAACATAAACTCATGTATAGTGTATTATATTAAAACGATCTAATACGTAAATAATGATCAAAATACTCTTAATGAAATATGTAGGTATAATTTTACTTTTAGATGGTTTTTTTTTTTGTAAATCACACGTTAATTAAAAGGTAGTTTCATATTATGCTCATATTCTAAAATAGTAGAAGTGTGTTTTAATTACTTTGAGCGTTTTTCTCAGAAATATGTGAAGTAGAGCAAAAACAGTTCCTTCTACGTAGGTATAAAGAAGTTATGTGTAAAAGTAATTCATTTCTTCCATATTGGTTCTGAAAATTTGAAACAAAATTTAAATTATCACACGACAATCTTATGTTTTATCAATAATCGTCAAACACAAAAATAATTGAGAAATTCAATAGTATATTGTAGCTGTCTAGCTGACGCATTTATATCATTCAGCATGCCGGCAAAAACGTCAACATAATTAGATAAACAAAAAGACAAATTTCCACCGGCATTAGGCTCTCTCATGTATTCTTATTTTTTCTACTTTTGTTACGAGTATTATAAATATAATTATAATAATGAAAATAATTTAAGTTTTTTTTTCAAAAAAATGATAATAATGAAAATAACAGTTGAGTTGTGACAATGATGGGACAAGGTAAGTTCTGATGTGTGATTTATCAACTAAAAGTCAACTCACCGGCTAAACAATTTCCTAAACAACTCGGCTTTTGCCAGCTCTTTTCTAAGCAATCATGAATCCATGATAAACTTTAAGAAACATGTTGAATATGAGCTTATCCTTTTTTATGGATTTAAATTGAGTAACATAGAACGAAATAACTAGAAAAAATAAGAATACATGAGAAAAAGAGTAATTACGAAAACTTATATGAATATGAACAAATAATGAATACAATCTTAAAACAGGCCTAAGTATCAAAAAGCCCAAAATTTACACGTGAAAACATTGGAGTATAAGTTCATGAAAGGGGTCATACGGCCCATAAATCAAATGTTGGTGGCTGTATGTCATATAAACTCGGAACAGCGCGTGTCTACGGGTGCTGTCCGGGAATGTATAATGTGGGGGTTGGCACGTGAGTGAGCCTGGTTGGTGGTCGCAACATGACTGAGCCTGCGTGGTAGGTGGCTATCGTTATGTTTTGTGGTCACAAAACGTTTACATTATTGAAACTCAAGATTTAATGTTTTCTTTTCTTTTGAGAAATATACAGAAAAAACTATCAGGTTGACCAAGTTTCGTAATAACCATTAATTACCGAAACGACATCCTTTCATGATTTGTGAGTTTTGTACAAAAGCAGACGATCTTATATACTTCAGTTGAGGGTTATATTAGATAGAGGGTTGTTTTGCATTTTTTAATATTACTCTATATGGTAGTAGTTGGTTTGCGAGATTTATAGCAAATATTATATGATCACTCTTTAGTAATTATTCCAACCTAAGCGTTGTATATATGCTTTGCGCAAGGGTACGTAAAAGAAAATATTGATCTATGAAAAACCAAAATATTTTGGACTGGAGTTTTCAGTTCCATTCCCATCAGAATATTTTAGGCGCTAAGCTTATTGCTAGAAGTGTCATCATGTAGGATCGTTTTCAATCATACATTGATGTGGGATATCCTTCTTGGCTTAGTCATCTCTTTTGTTAATCTTTGTCTTTTGATTGAAGAAGATCTTTTAAACATTTGTAATTTCAATATTCAATGAGGTAATAGTGTTAAAAAAGATCTATGAAAACCAAAATGAATTATCATATAGTTGTGATTCTGATCAGTTATTGCGGCTACCTACCAAATGAATGTAATCTATATCAAAACTATTTTAGAGATATTTATCACTATTGCAGTTAACTAGAAAAAATAGTCTTTTAGAAGCTTTGATTTGAGTTTTTGAATTTTTCAGTTGCCCAACACGCCCGCTAAAGCTTATTGTAACTCTACTTTATCGAATAATCGTAATATGATTTTAGTTAGTCTATGTAGATTTGATTCTTAAGTACTACCACACTAATATACACATACAGCTTTAGTTTAGTGATTAAAACACGATAAAATCATCTGACGGCTGTTGATGCTAAGCTAACCAAATCATTTAGCATGGTTGGATTATCATATGGGCTCTCGCCTCCTAGCTACGTTACTACGTACTAGGAGTTTTATTTTTTCATATTGTCTTGGTAGTAACATATACTGATATACCTCATAAACATTACATGCAACCTTAAACAACATTGAGCAAGTTAAGTACCATTGTACCAACGCCAATTTTTTCGACCAAAAAAAAAAAGTACCAACGCCAAACTTTTCCCCAACATATTTATTAACAGTTTTTTTTCTCAGCGCATACAATAACAATTTATTAAGGGTCCCATTTATTAAAGACCCCAATTATGATTTTTGACACCAATTATGATTTTTGTTTTTATTGACGAAACTTATATTCTTTTAAAAATTCCATGTCCATAAAAACAAAATCGAACTGACAAACCATTTGTAGAAAAAGGGTGTTGTGTTTCAGCTCTGCAATTTCTTGCTTCAGGAGACGGACGAAGTAACTTCAACACTCAAAAAGGTTTGAGCATGTTCTCAAATTTATATCTTATGTATTAACTTTAAATATTCAAATATATAATGATTCTACCTTAAAATTCTCATAAAGAAAAAAGCAGAGCTTTCTTGTGAGTGATTGTGTTCCTTAATAATCTCAGATTCTGAAAATGGCGGAAGAAGGTTTATTAGCTTGTCCAGATAAATCATCATCCACTTCACTTCTGTCTGAAATATCAAATGTCTCCACGAGACCTTTTGTTCTTGCCTTCACTGCATGTTCTTGCGGTGCCTTTTCCTTTGGTTGCATTGTGAGTTCCTAAATTCAATTCTTTAGTTCTTGATTTTCTTTTCTTTTTTGGGATTGAAATCGAAAATGAGTTCATGCATATTTCATTTTAATTAGCTACTTTTCTTTTTTATTCTCACAGGTTGGATATACGGCTCCCACACAGTCCAGTATCATGAAAGACTTGAATCTATCGATAGCTGATGTAAGTTCAATTTTGTCTGTTTTTTTAGTTTATTTCCGTTTATCTGTTTTTGGTTAAACTAATTTTCAACTTGTTATTATTATTATTTTTTCCTCCTCAGTATTCACTTTTTGGATCGATATTGACTGTTGGACTAATTCTTGGAGCATTAATCTGTGGGAAATTAACAGATTTGGTTGGTCGTGTCAACGTAAGTTTCCAATTAAGGAAATCAATTTATCACTACAAACTGTATTTAATCATGCGTATAATCATCTTTTGCTTCTTTTTTTGTTACAAAAAAAAATCATCTTTTGTTATTCTCTTCTTGAATCAGACAATGTGGATTACTAACATCCTTGTCATAATTGGCTGGTTCGCCATTGCATTTGCCAAGGTTCGCTAAATTCCTTTTTATTATATTTATTTTTAATTTATTTTAAGTCGTTAAATTATTATAATTCCTTTATCTCATTTTTATTTCTGTTCTTTAATTCCTGTGAACATATATATAGGGTGTTTGGCTGCTCGATATTGGAAGGTTTTTGCAAGGGATCTCAGTCGGCATCAGCTCATATTTGGTATGAATGAATAAAACTAGAGGTGTTTAACCAACTTTGTTTGGGTATATTAATATATTATAGATATATTTTGTATAATTTTCTTGTAAATGTAAGGTTTGGTTTTAGATTTATTAATTAATCTGGTAAATTCAAAATGTTTTTTAAAACTTTTAAGACTTGAATCTGAATATCTTAGAAATGAGATAATTAAACATTTGAATATATGTGTTGTAGGTTCGTTTGGAATGATATTTTTGTTATACATCATATAATCTGATCAACATTAATATTAGGGACCGGTTTACATCACCGAGATAGCACCAAGACATTTGCGAGGAGCTGCTTCTTCCTTGTCTCAGGTAAATTAAGAGAACCAAAATCTTGAATCTATCATATTCAAAATGTAGTTTTCATTCAATACAATATGTCTTATATGTTCTTCAGTTATCTGTTGGCGTTGGTATATCCGTCTTGTATGCACTTGGAACAGTCGTTGCTTGGCGCGATTTAGCTATTTTAGGTAGGCAAAAGAGATTAATTCTTATTGAATGCAAAAATTAGACCGTTCTTTATTTCCTTATAAGGAAGAAACATATTGTACTAATGGTATTGTGTTTTGTCTTTGGACAGGAGCTATACCTTGTCTTATGATTGTGCCTCTTCTTTTCTTCATCCCTGAATCTCCTAGATGGCTAGTAAGTGCATGCTTATTTTTAAAGCAAAAAATTTATGTCTTACATTTTAGCATTTCTGTTAAATGTCTTCTGGAAACTATAAAATTATAAAAAAACATTAAGTATTGAAAACATAACATTCATGTTTTTACATGTTAGAACCTTGTTTAAAGAAACTATATATATGTGTTCATAGGCCAAAGTAGGAAAGGAAAAGGAGGTCGAGGCCGTTTTGTTAAGCCTACGAGGAGCCAAATCGGATGTATCAGATGAAGCAAGAGAGATAGTAGTAAGAATATATGAATACATATTATATATATGCATGAATTATATATGAGATGCATCTGTTGTTTCTTACATTGATATCCCAATAGGAATATACACAACATGTTAAACAACACCAAGACGTCAATAGCCATGATTTCTTCAAGCTGTTTCAGAGAAAATACGTGTTGTCACTTACTGTAAGTAACTCTTACAAAAAGAGAGGAGAAAACAAACTTTGATAACTTTTTTTTTGTGTGCATTTTCTTGATTAGCTAACCCAATGGTTTACACAGATTGGTATAGTTCTTATAGCTCTGCCTCAACTTGGAGGTCTTAATGGTTATACATTTTACACTGACTCCATATTCACCTCTACTGGTAAATAAAACCTTACTTTTCTCTCCGATCTTGCTTCGTCGACCAGTCAATAACTATTCGATAATCAGGTGTATCCAGTGACGTTGGATTCATATCAACATCAATCATTCAGGTTTTTACTGATATAAGATCATATAGAGCATGCTTATTTTTTTCCAAATTTTTTACATATAACATGCTGTAAATAATCATTTTAAACACATATTCTTGTAGATGATTGGAGGCATTTTAGGTACTGTGCTTGTGGATGTATCCGGAAGACGTTCCCTCCTACTGGTAAAATACAATTCAATAGTCATATAAGAAAGTCTAAATAACCAAACATGATAGGTTATTTGATTGGGTTTTGATGAAAACATAGGAGTGATTTTGTTGAGTGATTGTAGGTTTCTCAAGCTGGAATGTTCTTGGGGTGTCTTGCAACGGCCATTTCATTCATCTTGCAGGCATGCTCAGTATACTCTACTATTAACCGATGGTTTTGTTTCAGTTTTGATTGTAATTTCTCTTGTTTTGTTACTTTGCAGAAGAACAATTGCTGGGAAACAGGAACACCTATCTTGGCTCTCATTAGTGTTATGGTAATACCTAAACTATCATCACAATAAGTAATTTTAATTAAACATTACTATTTAAACAATGCCAAGGTAAAAATTGTGTTTTGCGTATATTATTTAGGTATATTTTGCATCATACGGATTAGGCATGGGACCGCTACCATGGATTGTGGCATCAGAGGTAAATTAAAGACTTTTTAGAAATATACTAATCACAAGTATCTAAATGTTAACTCATTTATTGTTAAGTATGACCAAATGTTTTTATCTTCATTTATTTTATAGATTTATCCAGTAGATGTTAAGGGAGCGGCAGGAACAGTGTGTAACTTGGTCACCTCTATAAGCTCATGGGTCGTAACTTACTTCTTCAGTTTCTTGCTTCAGTGGAGTTCTACAGGTAGTTAATCTTTTATATTTATTGTATACAATCAAAAATTTTTTACTACAACTAAACAAATGATCTTATTCATGAAATCTATTGCAGGAACATTTATCCTCTTTGCCACAGTGATGTTCCTTGGATTTGTTTTCACAGCCAAGCTCGTTCCAGAGACCAAAGGCAAATCTTTAGAAGAGATTCATTCTCTATTCTATGATTCACCTCCTGAAGATTCTACAATATTCTAAGAAATAAAATAAAATTAAGACTACCTTTGAAAAACTTTACCTCAAGCTAGCTGTATCAAGTTTAATAAGTGTTTGTTGATATGGCCATAGTGGTTGATTGATGGCTTGGATTTGGCCAAAGTATATGGATACTCGTTCCTAAGATCCTGAACTCGTAGAACTTTTGTATGCATCATCTTCATCTTCCTCTATAAGTGCATGTACTCTCTTCGCTTATTCCTTTAATTTCTTGCTCCAATTCCAAATTAGGGAAAACAATATAATTGCAGGAACATATCTGATGTTTGCCAGTGAATAGGCTTTTGATGTGTTCATAGCCAAGCTTGTTCCAGATACCAAAGGAAATTCTCTAGAATAAATGCAATCTCTTATCACTAAAATTCTCTGCTTTAAGATTATACTTGTCAGAAAAATATCCCACAAATTGAATAAAATGAGTTTGTGCGAAAAAAGTTTATTACAATATCACTTCTGCGAACATTATTGTTTTCATGTTTTTAGCAAGTGTAACAATATTAACAATACCTTTCATATGGTTCACATGAAGCTATCAAAACATTACATAATACAAAGTTTTACATACTGAAACTAGTAAAACACCCAGAAGAAAAGTTTTATTGAGAAGCACAACAAAGACTGTTTAGTAACGTAACTGTTCTGTAATTGAGTTATGTTTTCTAACCCACTGATCCTTCAAGCTTAATACTCATAAGCTGGTTGACTTCAGCTCCAAACTCATCAGGCAACTTGTTGAAGACATCTCTGCAGAACCCTGAGATCATCGCAGCTAACGCTCTCTCATGATCAATTCCTCTCTGCTGGAAATAGAAAAGCTGATCTTCTCCAATCTTAGAGGTACTCGCTTCATGCTCAACTTTCGCTGATGGATTCTTAACCTGTCATTGTTCCAAACCCACAACACATTAAGTTCACATAGCTTATCATAAAGACTGGAACCATATAAACAATGTATACCTGAATGTAAGGATAGGTATTAGCAGCTGCTTTATCACCAATAAGCATAGAGTCGCAAACCGAAGTGTTCTTCGCATTCTCAGCTTTGGACTGAACCTGAACAAGACCACGGTAACAGTTCCTCGAGTTGCCAGCCGAGATACCCTTCGAGATAATCCTACTCTTGGTGTTCTTCCCTTTGTGAATCATCTTCGTCCCCGTATCCGCCTGCTGATAGTTATTGGTCAACGCCACAGAGTAAAACTCCCCCACGGAATCATCACCTTCCAGAACCACGCTCGGGTACTTCCAAGTGATGGCAGACCCCGTCTCCACCTGAGTCCACGAGATCTTGGACCTGTCCCCAGCGCAAAGACCACGCTTCGTGACGAAATTATAAATCCCTCCTTTCCCTTCTTCATCCCCAGCGTACCAGTTCTGCACGGTGGAGTACTTAATTTCAGCCCCTTCACCACAGTAAAGCTCAACAACGGCAGCGTGAAGCTGATTGGTATCGTAAGAAGGAGCAGTACACCCTTCCAGATACTCCACAAAGCTCCCTTCCTCCGCTACAATCAGCGTCCTCTCGAACTGACCAGTCTCCATAGCGTTGATCCGGAAGTAAGTCGAAATCGGCATAGGACACCTCGTGTTCTTGGGGATATAGCAAAACGAGCCGTCGCTGAACACAGCTGAGTTCAGAGCGGCGTAGTAGTTATCGTCAATCGGCACAACTCTCCCTAGATACTTCTTGATCAGATCAGGATACTCTCGAATCGCCTCGGAGATGGAGCAGAAGATGACACCAGACTTCTCGAGAGTCTTCCTATGAGTGGTGGCGATGGAGACGCTGTCGAGAACGGCGTCAACGGCGACGTTAGCTAACCGTTTCTGTTCCGTTAAGGGGACGCCGAGCTTGTCGAAGTAGTCAAGGAGCTGAGGGTCGGCTTCGTCTAAGGAGTTGAGAGTGGGCTTCTTTTTGGGGGCGGAGTAGTAGCACATGTTGTTGAAGTCGATGGGAGGGTAGCGATTGTCAGACCATTGAGGCTCCTTGAGGGTGAGGAACTTGGCGTAGGCTTTGAACCTGAAGTCGAGCATCCAATCGGGTTCGTCCTTGAGGGTTGAGATTGAGCGGATGGTTTCTTCAGATAAGCCTTTGGGGATGGTGAAGGAGTCGATGTCTTCCACGAATCCGTATTTTTTGTCGTAGTCTAGGTTTTGGAAGTATTGTTGGAGTTTATCGGTTGAGGAGGAGGAGGAGTTACCTGCTGGATTGGATTCGATTGTGCCGACGTCGGCTCTGACTTTGACGAGGCGCGGGGTTGGAATTAGGGTTTTTGACGAGGAGGAGGGGAATTTGAAGGAGTCGGGTTTAGGGTGGAAGGATTTGGGGGATTTGGAGGAATCGGGGGTGGGTTGAGGTGAGAAGCTGGAGATGCCGTTCGCGAGAAGAGACGCCATTGTTGTGGTGAGGAGAGGAGAGGAGGAAGACGAAGATTGTTTTTTATTTTTTGTGTGTTGGAAAAATAGGATAGGAAAAATATTAGTGTTGATATTTATTGGTTTTCTTTTTTTGTAAATATGTGATTATTTTTTGAGAAAAAGACTAGGATAGCACCAAACCAAGTTTTTGTTTCCAAAGTAGCATTCAAGGTTCAAAGTCACAAAAATAGGTTTCATTAAAGAGGTAAATATACACTTATACCCCTTGGGTTAATTAATCCAAACCTTAGGGTTTAGAGTTAAGGGGTGGGTTTTGGAATTAGGGTTTAAAATTTTATAAAAAATAAATATTAAAATAAAAAATAAAAATTTTAAAACAGTTTCAAAAAGTATTTTTAAATTATAAAAAAAAATTTGAAAAAAAAATAAAAAAAAAATTTCGAAAAAAAAATTCAAAAAAAAAAATATAAAAATTTCGAATCTGAAAACACATAATCTGAAACTATAAAAAAATTTATTTTTTTTTCATTTTTTTATTTTTATTTTATTTTTTTTTGTTTGTTTATTTAATTTTAAACCAAGGGTATTAGGGAAATTTTACCCTTTAATGAATGTCATTTTTGTGACTTTCTCCTTCTAGTGCTATTTTTGAGACATAAACTTCAAAAGATGCTATTATTGACAATTGCCCTTATTTTTTCTTGGCCGTGAATTAAGGATAGTCTCGTGTCCACCACGGGGAGCGTTTGTTACTTGGCCTTTTTAGCTCGATTATGAGCCACATTCCCCTCACAAACTAATAAATGAAATTAAAAGAAGAAGAAGAAAAGTAAGTATATTTAACATATTACTAGGTGACTGGTCCGCACAGGGTGTGTACATAAGAACATGATCGGTCTGCACCATGTGTTCTCACGAGAGAGAACACAGTAACATCAGTATCAAGAGACAGATATTGTGTGTATGTATAATTGCAACGTCACAAAATATTTTGTGTGTTTACGAAGATACTTTCATTCAAAAAATGGAATAAATAGTGTATAGTTTTAGAAGTAACAGATTTTATATTATCATTAATTAGAATTGTATTGTATATGTTTCGTAATTCTTTATTTTAGGTGAATAATATTATTTTCCATAAATAATAAACAAACATTTATGTAGACATATTAAAAGAAAATATAATAAAAATCAAAATATTATCCATAAATAATATAAATTATGAAGTACATTTCTCGATAAAGAAAACAAATTCAATTAGAAACGTGCAAAAAATTAAATAAATTTTGTAAGCAATTTGACGGGTTAACATTATTTGATAGATTTATAAATTTCTAAATTTTATTGAACATGAAATAATATTAAATTGACATACCGTCATCGGTCTCCTAACTCATCACAACCCATCTGGCAAATACAAAAAATAAATAATTGTAACAGTTTATATATTTTAAAATTTCTATTTGAAAAAAATAGATTAAAATTACGTACCGTGACTACGGAATATTCTAAAAAATTTGTTTGTAGACAACATTCAATGTTTTTGTCTTCGGCTTCCCTTCTTTACCAGTTATTAGGATTTTTAATCCAGATCTTGACTTAACTCTTGAAAGTGCAACTTTGCCTTGCATTTTGTAAACATTTTATAAATTATTTTAAAATTATGATAAATTTATTCTTTAAACAACGATAAATAATTTAAAAATAATATTAATAAACATTTTTGGATTTTGTAATATTTAAAATAGTTATTATATAATTATATTCGAACACAGTTCATCAAGTAGAGGATAAACTATTATAATTATCTTGTATAAAATTTCGTTCATTTTATTTTTTAGGTTATAAATATTAAAAGTAATAAATAAAAATTATTAGTCTTTCAATAATTTCGAGAATAGTTTCCATAAATTGTTATTTGTAATATTCGTTAGATTATATGGCAAGTGATGTTAAACGTCAATAAGTTAAACAATTCTTCCACATTTGGAAAACATATATATATATATATATATAACAATGACAAATTAAATGGTAGAGTATGTAAACACATGTTTTCTACCAGCGTGAATTAGAACACCGCCGTATTTAAGAATCATAAGAGCCTCTACAGGTCTTTATTCTTCGCCTTCACCATCCCACTTCAGCGGCTTCAGTTGAACCTTCCTGTATATCCCTGAGAAATTTCCTCCCTGCGCCATTCCAAAAGGTTCTCTGCTGTGAGAAAATGACCTCATGAATTAAATAAAAAATGCATAATGCTAGTTTACTTATAAGATAGTATATTCAACAAAAAAATGATATAAGATAGTATTACTAAATGATACTATGTAATACTTTCCCGGACAATATTCAACAAAGAGAGAGAAAATACTAAAGAAGCTCTTCAAGAACTGCTTTAGCTTGGCGAAGCTTCTCAGCATGTTCAATCAAGGTTTTCTGGATCACTATCACTCTCACGACCTGATCTACATATAAAAAAAAGGAAGATCATATTGTCGTTACCAGTATTCAACACATGGAAAAGATAGACCAGACATGCTTTTTGGAGACAAGACACAAAGAGTTGAGTTCAAGGTTCTAAAGATGAGGAGCCTTTACGTCTAAACACATTTTTCTTAGCACACAAGCAACATTGTCGTAATATTTTAATAGTATGAGAGGAGAGATTTGTGAATAATACTTTAAAGAATGAAAAGAGAATGTTTGTATTTTAAAACCTTAGGTGTCTCCTATATATATACAGTCGATTTATTCTCATATTAATGATTTTAATATTTTGCACAGTAGATAATAAAATCGTTTAAAGAAAGATATTAAATGTGTATTGTCAAAAAATGATTTGCATATGATATGATTTTAACTTGCGCAAGTAATCCATATTAGAAAGGTAAGTTATTAAAAACAAACAACCTAATTAGAAACATTAAAATATTTTGTAAGCAATATAATAAATATGATATCAACATGCGCTCAACATGCGCAAGTTTACCGTTTGAATAATAAGTAAAGTTTTTAATATTTGTCTTAATTCTAAATTTTGCCCAAGGGTAAACTAAATCGATAAAATTTAATGATTTCAACTTGCGCAAGTAATCCATATTGTGAATAAGTGATTTGCATATTTAATGATTTCAACTTGCGCAAGTAATCTATATTAGAAAGGTAAGTTATTAAAAACAAATTTTGTCAATAAGTTATTTGCATATTTAATGATTTCAACTTGCGCAAGTAATCCATATTAGAAAGGTAAGTTATTAAAAACAAACAACCTAATTAGTAGGGGTGGACACTTTACCCGATATCCGAAGTGGCACCCGAACCCGATCCGAAAAACCCGAACTGAAATCCGAATCGAAGTAGCAAAATACCCGAATGGGTATTGAATAAGGAGAGATTGGATACCCGAACCCGAACGGATAATAACCGAACCCGAATAGATATAATTAACCTTATATTTTTAGTTTACATCTCTCATTTTATATAAAATATTTATATTGATACTACACATACTTTAAGTTCATATGATATACATACAATTACAAAAAAAATGATTTGCTACTCAATTAAAATGCATGTCAAGTTTTTTATTTAAAAAATTAACAAAAAGTTACATCCGAAATTTAAACAAAATAACTAAATTAATGCCTTTTTAGTTTTAAAATGTTATGTCCAAATCTATTAACTAGTCAATCTATTAAAAATAAAAAATTAGTTAACTGAAAGTTATATTTTTAAATATAAGAAACTTGAGAAATAAAAATTGTATTTTTTTTAAGAAAATCTAAATATCTGAACCAGATCCGAAATAAACGAATCCGAACTAAAAATACCCGAACCCGTCCCGAAGTACAGAAATACCCGAACGGGTTCTACACCTCTATACCGAAATACCCGAAAATCTGAAATACCGGATCCGAACCCGAACGGGTACTCAAGGCTAAACTAAATCGATAATTATTATCCCCTAGCTATATATGGGCTTAACGAAATCGACAATAGTTTTGGGCTTGTCTACATAAGCGATTGATTAAAATAAATAAAAAAAAATTCAAAAAAAAACAGCCAATAGAATTATAACGTTTTTCCTGAGAAGCTCTATATGAGTGCCACCTCAGCAGAAATCACTAAAGTGACTTCTCTTTTAATGTATAGGGGGATTTTATTTTATACTTTACATTAAAAATCATTTAGTATTTGAAAAATATAGGTTAACCAATAAAAATACAATCGCAAAATCAAATACTATATTTTACTTTGTATATAGTATGTAGGAAACAAATAAAAAGAAAACTCCAAAAAATCAAAATCTGTCGGCTGGTAAAAAAAACAAACTGAACCTATAAAATTAAACCAACCGAACTGAAATTGATCCAAACCAAACTAAAGTCTTTCATCAAATAGTTTGATTTAAGATTTTTCCAACCCGAAACATCCAAACCGAAACCGATCTGAACCAAATCGAGCTAAACCGAACCGAGAAGCCAATATCTTTTTGTTATTATTTGAATTAAAACATACTAGCAATATAAAAAATTCTAAAATCCTAACACTAAAGTCACTATTAACTTTATTAACAATGTTGGGTTTTTAGGTTTCTATTTAATTTAGTTAACTTTAGTTTGATTGTGTTCTTATAATTTTTTTGTGATTTTTAAAGATTTTTTTTTCAGTTTTATATTAGATTTAATTTACATAGTTTATTTTTAAGAAGCATAATGATTTTTTTTAATTTTCTATTTACTTTAGTTAATTTTGATTTGATTATGTTCTTATAAACTTTTTGTGTGTGTTTAAAAGTTTTTATTTTAAATATTATATTAGATGTAGTTTTACATTTTTTTTCATATTCACCAATATGATGATTTCATGACCATATGTTTTAAAATATGATGTCTCCTAAAAGAATTAAATTAAGGAAATCCGATTAAACCGAACCGAAACCTATCCAAACCAAACTAATTATGGTTTACTTCAGTTGGAAAAATTCTAGAATCGAATTAACTAAACTAAACTGAACTCAAACTGACCGATAAAATAACCGAAGTGCCCACCTCTAGCAAAATCTTATAAGATTAATCAGATAAATATTTTGTGTAAGTTTATCCGACATCATATTATTTTACTTCTCGTTTCGAACATACTCTTTCCGTTTTATATTAATTATCGTTTAAAGTTTTTCCACATGAATCGAGAAAATTATTAAATTTTCTGGTTTTATCCTAATTTAATGGTTGTTAAAAAAAATCCTAATTTAATGTAATTTTTTGTTTGGTTTTATTAATTTATGAATTAAAAATAAGAATAAAAATTGGAAAACTTGTTCAAAATATGCATCGGAGATTAAAATGACAGTTTTAATGAAACAAAATCAAAGCTAAAACAACATTTGATACGAAACAGATGGAGTATTTGAATGTCATTAAAACACAGGAGTTGTTTAACTATGAAGACATAAGGGCCCAGTTAAAGCCCGTGTGAAGTAATAAAATCCAGAAGGCAGAATAAACCAGACAAAATATCAAAACGCCAGTGGCCGGCCAGTCACGGCGATCTTCTGTTGTCGTCTCCAAACACCATCTTCTGCTTAGCCGGAGAAAACTCCCGTCGACGGGTAAGTCTCTTCCTTGAATCCTCTACTCCGTCAACCTCGTCGGATAATCAGTAGATCGCTTCCTCTCTAATGTGATGAATGAACTCTACAAGGTTATTGAGATTAGCTGAAACTCAAATAGTTTGGACTTTGTTTTTGTTATTGTCTTAAATGGATTAATTTCCAAATTTTCTACTGGGATTTCGCAATACGCAAGTAAAGATTGAAATTTAGAATCTTGATTAATAGATTTGAGTACCAATCTGAAAGTAACATCTTACTTTGTGTGAATGTATGCTTTAAGGTTTTAGAAGAAGATGGATATAATATCACAGTTGCAAGAACAAGTGAACTCCATAGCTGCAATCACTTTCAATGCTTTTGGGACACTCCAAAGAGATGCACCTCCCGTTCAGCTTTCTCCTAACTACCCTGAACCACCAGCCGCTGCTGCTACTACAACTACTACTACTACGGCTACTGATGGTGATGCTACCGCAGCTTTTCCTGAGCAACCTAAGCAGCTCAGTGCCGATTTAGTCAAGGCTGCTAAACAGGTTTGTTTTTTTCTCTCTTCAATTTTTTACCCGTATCCTTCTCTACTGCTAAGTTTATATGGAGTTCATCAGAGAAATAGCAAAGTTAAGATGGCCTTTGCTATATGGCAGTGGTGAAGCAATGTAGAATCTAGTAACTTGGTCATCTTTAGCTCATTAGTTTCGAAAATGATATGAATTTAGTTCATCTGCATGCTGGATAATGTCTTGCTTGGTGCCGGAAACTAACACTTGGAATTTGATACTGATCTGATTTCTATCCTGATTCCTTTGGTACTTGTTTTGTGTGAAGTTTGATGCTTTGGTTGCGGCGCTTCCCTTATCTGAAGGAGGTGAAGAAGCTCAGCTCAAAAGAATCGCAGAACTCCAGGTTAAACAGGTTACTTATCTTGTTTCCACAATCATGTATTTATATTAGACTAACGGCTTTGCCTGTTTCCTTCTCTACTGTGTTTTTTTTTCAGGTGGAGAACGATCTTATTGGCCAAGAACTCCAAAAGCAATTAGAGGCTGCAGGTAACAACTTTTTCTGGACAACTTTGCTCTTAAAATGGAGCAGATCCATGTTCAATGTGTATGCTTTCTTGCTACAACACTCTAGGATTAGTTGTTATTTACCATTGCAGGGAGATTCTCTTCAGTGGTTTCAGTTTTCCATTTTTCGTTTTCCTCCAATTTGTTTTGCAAAATGCTTCGTACATTGAGCTGGTCTAAAGTGTGTTAGCCTTGTTTCTTGACAGAGAAGGAGCTAAAGCAAGTCCAAGAGCTATTTGGACAAGCAGCAGATAATTGCCTGAACATGAAGAAACCCGAGTGAAAGGATTAATCTTGTGTTTCAAACTGATTCAGAAATTATATGGTTTGGTTCAGCGACAAGAATGTTTTAGGTGCAGAAGCAATTATAAGAATGTTCCTTAGCTAACAACAACAAAACAAGTAACTATATTATTACTCCGTTTTCTTTTCAACTGTCAAGACTTGTGCAGAGCCTACCAATCTTGTGTGCTTTAGAATGGAGTATGAGTCCCTCTTCTGTACAAAATCACACCAAGGGGTGTTCAAACCAGCCAATACTACTTTCCTATTTTGTTGGGAAGACAATCCTTTTCTTTTTTGGTTTCTTCTTTTCTGGTGTCTGAGAATATACAATCTGGCTTTCTGCAATGACATGTTGTACATCTTTGTCTTCTTTTGGAATTTTTGTTACGAATGTCTTGGCACCTTCCAAATCCCCTGCAGCCAGTAGAACCTGATACATCCTGCCAAACCCATAAACCATAACCAATGAACAAAGGAACTAATCAACTGCCTTCTTTTGAACACTTTGCTAAATTTAGAACTCTTTTGTGCTAATGGATCTAATCTTTTGGTTTGTTCCTTCTTACTACGAATCTAGACGTGCATATTTGCTAAAAGGAGGACAAGAGAGGCTTGCCTAAGAAAGCTAAGGACGTTGCAAGGAAGTGCTGCAGATTGGTACTCTTTCCACACCAATAAACCGTTTTTCATATCCTTGGCATTAACACAAGCATGTAAGAGAAAATCCAGACTTTTTCTTGAAGGAACAAACCCAAGCTCCTCTTTTATGTATCTTAACAAATCCATCCCCAGCTTCACGTCGGTTGGCTCTGTCTCTGCGATTGCCCAAAATACCTGATCCAAAACAGAAAACCACTGAAGACAAAAGTACAGTAAAAGAGAAGGTAGCTACTAGCTACAGTCTCAAGCTTGAACATTATTCAAGAACATGGAATGTGAACGTTGCACATAACTAGAGACACTCCACGTTATCTTAGATGACTACATGAACACATTTTCCAGACACCCAAGGAGAGAAATAGAATCAAACCTCGTCAAAATGATACTCCACATGGATATCTTTCTTGGACAATCTAACCTCGTTCCGCTTCAGCAAATCAAGAACATTGCTATAACAAACACAAAGAGAAAACAAATCAAGAATCAGACATTTAGCAAATGTGGTAAACAGTAGTAACTAATTATACTGTACCTAGACTTTCTATTGCGGACAGAGAACAAGATCATTCTGAAGAAACCATCTATCCAACTATGATCATCTTGCAGGTCATCAGCCAATTGAACCAACGTATTCAAATCTCCATTTGAATCACAGTATTCCTACAGAGATGATGATCATACCACTGAATATCAATCAGTCAATATATGATATTAAATATATGAAAGTGTAATACTTACAATAAGGGATATAATCGATTTTGGGTCTACTTGACATTTGGTTTCCTTCATTTCTTCATACAAAATCAATGCATCTGCCCTTTTTCCATGTGATGCAAGAGCTGATATAAGCTCACTTTTCAGCTCATTCTGGTATCTAGCCGGAACATCCGGGTCCAAGAGCACCTAAGGTAGAATAAAATTTGAGCTCTTACTCTAATTGCTAAAAGAAACTCTGCGTTCAAGATCTTACAGACACAATGAGTACTTGTGTGCTTACCTGTTTTGCCTTTTCAAACTGGCCAGATGCTGCATATGCATCTATTAGGGACTTGTAAATTCGCTTAGTAGCTTGAACTCCTGCTTGCTTCATCTCATTGTAGTACTAATAAACCACACACATATATATTCTCATTCACAACATAGAGATAGAGAGAGAGTAAAGATTATGTAGCGGCCTTAACAAGGCACCAAGTTAAGACAAAAGATCTGAAACTTACCTTAGTAATAGTGTCTTCCCGATTACAATTGTTTATTAGATAGCCATAAGTTATGGAATCAGGTTTAACGCCAGCTTCTTTCATTTGCTTTACGACCATTAACGCGCTGCACACATTTTTCTTCAAAAACATACAGAAAGCATAAGCTGAGAATGTTTTAAGAGACGTTGGGAGCTCAGAAAACAGGTCAGAATGTTTACCTCACGGAAATATCCAGCTAATATACAATTGAACATGCTAGAGTTTGGTTCCAGATTGAAGTTCTTCAAATTACCAAGCATATTATACGCACCTTCAAACTGCACATAACACCATAAGAAAAACAAGCAAAGCAGGAACTCTAAGAAACAGCACAATCATCTCCACATTTGTAATGTAAGGTTTGAGGATATACTCAAAGATGAGGTAAGTAGAGATAAAAAGTTACATCTCTGATTCTAGTGCACAGACGTATCATGCTCCGGAAGTTCTCACTACTTGGTTTCACACTGTTTGTGCACATAATTGAGTGGATTCTTCGCACCTGAAACAGTAAAAGTGTGAGGAAGATGATTATGATGATCTCTAAAGTCTCAATAGCAATCAATGAACCGCCGTTTTAGCTAACCTATTCTCTCTTAGCAGCTTGCCGTATATAGATTCAAGCCAAATAAGAGTGCGTACCAAGTTAAACTCAAGAACTTCATCAATGGCATGTAGCAATGAATGTAGAATATCTGCGGTTATTGTCACACCTGCTTCACCCATTTTTTCAACTACATCAAGCGCAGTGACCACCTACGGCACGGAGGGAATAACCATTAGGGAGAGTACCAGAAGAAAAAAAAGGCAGTAAGCATAAAGAATACCTCATTCGAGTCACAGCTATACTTAACAAGCTTTTCATACGATGTAGAAGAAGGCATAACATTGAGTTCTTCATGCATCTTGTTGAACTTCAAGATGGTATCCTCAACCTTTAATCGTAGACAATTAGATGGCATTGGTTAACTAAACAAAGGCTTTAAAACACTGATCTCCCAGTAATATGCATGATAAGTCCCCTTTACCGTCAGATTTGGGGTGCATGTAGAGTAGATAGAGATGAGATCTGAAACGTTCTTCACTCCTTCATCTGCAAATGTTACTGAAAAACATATTACACACGCTATAACAATGATTTGCTAGAGACATAAACACACGCTCCCTTACCACTTTCTCTTAGTTCCCATAGGAACTTCCTCGCAAAAGATTCCAACGAAAACTTGCTGAGGTATCCAAATATGTTTGCCAATAGGTCTGATGAACGAACTTTTGTAATGTCTATGATCTCAAAGAGCCTCTGAAGATGGTCCTTTTGCTCTTTCTTACACAGTGCAAGCAAATAACTTTCTGGTTTTCAAAGATCAAGAAAGGTTAATAATACTTCCGGAGAAAGAGAGCAAAAACAAAACACAAGTTTGTTTTCATACCTTGTAGTAATGTTAAACAGTCTCCATTACCATCAATATCACCACAAAGCTCCTCAACTTTCTCTCCGTCACCAAGTTGGATCCAAAGAAGCATTTCATAGTAACCAAGCCTCTCAACCAAACCAGGACTCGCCTCGCTGATAACATCTTTGAAACCACGAAACTCATCAACCATATCCATATCAATCAAGTACTCAAGAACAGGACCGTAAACACTTTCCTCAATCTGGAACCCACGGTCCCTCATGGTTTTCAAAACCTCAAAAGCCTTGCCGATGTGGTCAAGAGCATACTCCAAATCATGGCTCTTCTCAGCGAGCTCAAAGTAGACTCCAACCATGGCATTGTACTCAGTCACACTCATCTCTTTGGCCACCCTGTCGAAAGCGCCGAAGGTGGCATCGGTGCCTAGCTTATGAGCAGAGTCTCTAAATATCTTTGCGAAACGGCGTGAGAGAGCGTTCTTCTTGTAAACGCGTCTCTCTTTCCTTTCGCGAGAGAGCTCTTTGGATCTGAAGGAGATATCGATAGGGATCTTGGCGTTGAAGCTTGGAATCTTCAGTATGTTATCATCCGTCTTCTCCAAAGAGCTTACTGAAAATGTGAATTGAATTTTAAGATCATTGATCCAAAAGAGTGATGAAAAAAAAGACAAAAGAGGTCACACATACCATGTAATAAGGTCGAGATTTGGTCGGATAATGGCACTTCTACACAAAAGATGTTGGAAGATTAGACAAGGGTTCGAGATTAAGATGGGTGTGGATTAGGAAAAACGTAACCTTTACCGGTTCCAGAGGAAGAGATTTTGGAGCGGAGGAGATCTTTGACGGCTTGAGAAGTTCCGGGGATGTCTCTGTTCTTGACGGTGGCGGCGGATGGAATTGAAGATTGGGCAGAGTATTTGATTCGGGAAATGAAGACTGAGCTTAGTTTGTTAGCTTTTGAGACCACCATGCTCGGGTGAGAGATATGAAGAAGAGGACGAAGAAGGATTTTGCTTATAAACCTCGACAAAAGCCCCAGGGGGATTCATGACTTGTTTTGAAGCTTAGGGGTGCCAATGTAATTAATTATATAAATTAGGGGTATACAAGTAAATAAATAGATAAACAAATTGGAATTTACGTTTTCACCCCTAATACTGATGTAAATTAGGGGTACATACGTAACCACAAAAAGCGTTTGATGTGCGTGTTTATATAAATCACGGAACTATGAGGGACTACGTTTGCTCTATAATCGTAAGCTTGTATCGTGGTGAACATGGCGGCTGTGGGATCGATGCAGAAAGGAGAGGAGGAGTGGCGTGCGGTTCTTTCTCCCGAGCAGTTTAGGATTCTCCGTCTGAAAGGCACCGAGTAAGCCTTTCTTTCTTTCTTCTCATTTCAAGTCTGGTTGAATCCAGTTTCAAACACATTGGGATGTATAGTAATGATTTAAGATTATGCTCCTGATGAGTATATATATGTTTGAAGATTGTATCTCTGTTACTATACAGCTGCTTGTACCTTTCAGAGGAAGTTTCTGTTGTAGATTTAGAACAGTTAAAGGGAACTACTACTCGATTCATTTTAGTGATTTGTAATTAAGCATTGTCTGGAGGTTATATAATATGATACTTTCTTTTAAACTGGAGATGAGACCTTGTGATAACAGATTGTGATGATCTATGAGTCTCTTTTACAGTGCCGGCTTATAATATTTTGGACCTTTGTTGTAAGAAACAAATATAAATATGGACCATTTTTATCACTAAATTTAGTTAATTTTAAGATGGACCCATGGCATCTACCATGTTTGGCACCCCTTAGAGCCGACACTGCTCTTTTACCTATAAAGTGTACTAGGTGAGGTCAACTCTTAGAACTCTGTTGCACTGTCTGCTTAATTGGCAGCTTGCATCAAAGGTTATACAACTTCTTCAAAGATACCATCTTTTGCTACTTTAAAAACTTGAGATGAGAGCTTGTGATAATAGATACTGATCTCTGAATCTCTTTTACCTATAATGCATACGCTGAGAGGTCAATTTTAGAACTTGGTTGCATTGTCTGCTTATGTTCTGTTCTGTCTCTATGACCATGAAAATGTTTGCCCTGTCTTGGAGTTTCTGACTTTCTGGTATTTGAATATCATATTGAATAAGTGAGCTCGAGACTACTAGAAAAGTTAAATGTCCTTTTTCTTTGTTTATCCAATTGTGGTTGTTTTTGTGTTGATTTTCATATACCCAGGAACTGGGGAATACGTAGATTTCAACAAAGAAGGGATCTACGGCTGTGCAGGTTGCAAAACTCCTCTTTACAAATCAACCACAAAGTTCAACGCAGGTTGTGGCTGGCCTGCATTCTTTGATGGAATCCCCGATGCCATAACCCGAACCGTAAGAATCTCTCCAAACACGAACACTCTTTTCATGAAATTGATCACCTAGAAATGTTAACTCGTTTGTTTTGGCTGAAATTTCTCTGTTATGCATTATATATATTTACCAGGTAGACCCAGATGGGAGAAGAATAGAGATCAATTGTGCAGCATGCGGTGGACACCTTGGTCATGTTTTCAAAGGAGAAGGTTTTGCTACTCCCACTGATGAACGCCATTGCGTCAACAGCGTTTCCCTCAATTTCACACCCGCAGAGCCTTCCTTGTAAATCAAATCTCGGGCATACAGTTTATGTCTTTTCTCTCTTGTTTTCGCTCAAGAGTGTGAAAAAAGACCAAAATAAGAGTCATGTAGAGGTGTGCTTGTATAAATACTGTTGTGGTGGTCTCTATTGTTTTTGTTTGTATTTTGTTTTAGTTATAGACATCACTTTGGTCATTGTTTGACACTACTATTTTCAAAATTTATGATTGTGATTTTCTGAATAGTTTGAATATGGTTCCTGGATGCTTTTCATAGCTAGTTTGAATTCGACGTGCTAAATTCAATCCCAGCACATTCAATTAACATATTCAACCCAACTGTGTATTTGCCTCTAAATGTTATTATAAACATTTTTCTCCGACTCCCCTTCTATTTTGAGATTACTATTTTTGCTAATTATTTTCTTTTATATTTGAAGAAAGAAATGATAGTTCTTTATTTTCAGAAAGAAAAATGGGTTTTTTGCAAATATGACTCAAAACTTGAAGTTAAACACAAAACTAACTCATATTTTTTTTGGAATTTTAACTTGCCTCCTTCACCTTCAAAGTTTAGATTATTCATGAAAATGTCATCACCTTTTTTTTTTAAATGCATATTTTACTCTATCACCCTCATCTTCCTCAAGTATTCACAATATTGTCATTACCATCAATACACCAACCACCATGAACAACCAATTTGAAGCTCTTAATGCACCTAAAAATCGATTTACACTCTTTCCTTCTCAATTCTTGTGAGACAAAAACATCTTTTTACTTTCTCTCCATATTAATCCAGAAAAACCTAAGATTTTGATTCTATAATTTTTCTGGTTCATAGAGCCACTGAAGCTTACGATTCTTGGTGAGTCACTTTTGTTTGAGATTATGGGTGCTTGGAAAAGACTTTTGTGTGCTAAACAAGTTATCTCACTGGTTGAAACTATGAAATTAGTTTTTTGTTCCAGATATGTTCGTCCAGACGACTTCCGGGTAAGTCGTCTGGTTGTAGACGACTTACATGGAAATCTTCTGGTCAATGCAGAGGATAATTTTGCAATTGACATTTAAATGTGTTTTTCTAGATGACTTACATGGAAGTCGTCCATCTTTGTTTGTTAAAAAAAAATTGAGACTTTCATGTAAGTCGTCTAAGGTAAACGGGTTAGTTTTGCATTTGACTGGATTGTGTCAAAAATTTGATTTTTCCTGGACGACTTCCATGTAAGTCATCCAGTAGAAAATTAAAAAATCAGTATTTTGTTTTAGTTTTGGAACTGAAAAATAAAATTAAAAAAAATTATTTTGGTCTAGACGACTTACACGGAAGTCCACAAAAGTCGTCCATGATTTTATTCCGAGATTCTGGTCAAACCTTGCTTATCTTGGACGTCGGACGGACGACTTCCGTGTAAGTCATCTAGAAAAAAAAAATTTTTTTTGTTTTATTTTTCAGTTACAAAACTAACTTGAGACGACTTACATGGAAGTCGTCTAGGTATAACAAAATATTAATTTTTTTTATTTTCTACTGGATGACTTACATGTAAGTCGTCTAGGAAAAGTCAAATTTCTGACACAATCTAGTCAAATACAAAACCAACCCATTTTCCTTAGACGGCTTACATGGAAGTCGTCTCGATTTTTTTTTAACAAACAAAGATGGACGACTTACATGTAAGTCGTCTAGGTTAAAAATCAATTGCAAAACTAACCTAAATGGACGACTTCCTCGAAGTCTACCAGACGACCTCAGTGGAAGTCGTATGCGTCAATGTTTAATAAACTTTCATTTTTTCTAAAACTATAAAGATTTTTTAATTTTTTTTTTGTTAATTCATGTATATTAGTCAATATTGGGACTACTGAATGAAATTTATAACTTAATTGGTGATATTTATAAGGTTACCAACATTCATGCTTAGTAAAGTTTCTAGCTAATTGAGAAAACTTCCGTGGAAGTCTTCTACGTTAGTTTTTGTAAATTTGTTAAGTAACTTTAAGATATGTTTATTTAATTTTCGAAAGTGTTAAGTAACTTCAAGAATATCAAGTAACATGGTTTAATGTGTCTTCTCAGATTATAAGATATACTTTTTACTTATGTATCTAATTAAAGTGTTCTAGCTTTGAACTTTGTAATGTTTTATCTTTTGTGAATTTGACTAAGTTTTCTTGAGAATTCTTCTCCCTTAGTTGTAATAAATTTGATTAAATTTTTGTATTATTGTGTTTTTCTATTGAAGTTGTATCAATAACTTCAATTATGTCAAGTAATTTTAGCAAGATAATGTCGTGGAAAATGAACATATTTACCAAAGTTTTTCATTAATATCTCTTCAAATTTACAAAAAAAGTCACAGTTAAAGGAGTACACATGCAAATCACAAAACATAACACAAACAAAACTATTATAGATCATTCATCTACAAAGACAAGCTTAGACTCCACTTGATATGGAAGAAGACCCCGTCAGAAAACTTCCTGGAAGTCGTCTGGAAGACTTTTTTGAAGTCGTTTGGAAGACTTTCTGGAAGTCTTCTAGCGCATTATATTTTAGAAGACTTCCGAGAAGACTTCCCATAGGTCTTCCAAAGTTATATTTTAGTAAGATATAAGCTTATTAAAGATATGATAAATAAAAACATGTTAATGTATTTATATAAATAGAACAAATTATCACCAAAATTTTAAATTGGATAAGATGAAGAAGAATAGTAATTATATAATTTCAAATTTGTAATAATATTTCAAAAAGTTACTTTATCTAGTTGTTAGTGTACCCCCTTTAAAAGGATATCACAACACGGTTTGAGTCCCATAATGAACATATTATATATATATATATATATATATATATATATATATATCAGAATGATGTCATCTTATCTTGTTAACGTTGACTAACTTTTTTAGAGTCAATGTAGATTTATGCATATTTTAAGAAGTTCATGTAGTTTTTCTGAATTATAATTGAGTTGATGTCGGTTTTGGCACTGACTATTTGTTCGGGTCCTATTTGGCACGACTGAGAGTGTTGGAGTCGAAATTGGCATTTTTTCTCGTATATCAAAACAACGTCGTTTTATTTTGTTAACGATTGACTAACTTCTATTAGAGTCAATGTAGATTTATGCACGTTTTAAGAAGTTTGGGTGGTTTTTTCGAATTATAATCAAGTTGACGTCATATTTGGCACTAATCAATTGTTTGGGTCGTATTTGGCACTAATTAATTGTTCGGGTCGTATTTGACACAATTTAAATTGTTGGAGTCGAAATTGGCATTTTTCCCCTCAACTCCCTTGGCATCTTTCATTTCATATAACTCAGACAACAAAGATACAAACAGATAGCAACATTGCAAAATTCACAAATGTGATTGTTTTTTTCTTACAAAACATAACTTTTTATTTTAGAAAGTTTTGCCATATACAAATTGATGGGTTGTTAAGCACATATATTTATTTTGTAGATTTAACTTAACTATTAATAAAAAGGGAACGTATGGGTATTACTTGAGCAGAAAAGTATAATTTTGGTCGCTCAAAATTGTGAAAAAGAATAGTAAAAGTTTGGAATCTATGACTGATTGGATTCATTTCAGTCAATAGTCAATTCTCGTTGGTGTGCGTATGTTTCCTTTTATGCACTCTCTTAAATTTGTAACGTAAAAAAAATACTAAATATACGTTGACATAAAACCAGTAACGTTTTGGAATGCATTACTACAAATCTTATTGATTTGTTTTTCTACTCTACAAATCATCTCTTCAACAAACGCACTACTAACAACAAACCAATAACGTTTTTGAGGGTTTTACTACAACTCTCACTAATCTGTTTTTCTATGTTATCAATTTTCCCTTCCGCACGTGTCCTTGCTCTACATTCATTGTCTTGCTTAATATTTTCTTCAGTGATACAATTTTAATTCTGTAGACTTTTAAGTCCTATAAAATTAACGATATAATAATCTTTTATGACAAGTTTTCTTAACAATTGTATGATCAATATTCATTTTCCGGGCCGCTTCTTCGATTGGAAGATCAATACACATTTTTATCTTCCAATTGAATAAGTTGTTTGAAAAAGAGTATTTGTTCTACAATTGCTAAATATGATTATAATCATTACTTTTTAGAAAACTGAAAATCTACAAAAGAAAATTACATCATTCAAAAGGATGTTAAATATGACAACAAATGTAAAAGTGAAGAAAACGTGCTGAATATGAAATGGATAGATTGGAAATTAATGAGATTTGTAACAAAAGTGTTTAAGTAATTTTGAGATAATTAAAGACAACTTGCGTCAGTTACCCCATTGTTCATCACAAAGTATATAATCACCATATTTATTCCCTTTGCTTATTACCTGTTGTAATCGTTTGAAAAAGGAAGCTTAAAGGCTTGTTCAACTTTTGCGTATTCTCTTAAATTTGTAACAGTAATCTAGCTTTAAAAAAAAATCAATGTACGTTGTCAACAAATCAGTAACGTTTTTGAGTGCTTTACTACAAATCTCATTGATTTGGTTTTCTTATCTATAAATATTATCTTCAACAAACCTACTACTAACAATAAACCAATATTGTTTTGGAGTGATTTACTACAAATCTCAATGTTTTGTGTTCCTAATTTATCAGTCTTCTCTTCAACATGCATCTTTACTTTTATATTTGTTGTGGTGCTTAACAACGTCTTCAGTGGTGCAACTTTCTTGTACATACTTTTAAATTTTCTATGAAACAAACAATATAGCAAGTTAAATCTGAAGGACATCAATATGCATTTTAATCTTCCAATTGTAGAAGTTGTTCGGAAAAAAGAATCATTATGGTACAATTGTCGAGAAGTTATTATGTTCTTAGCACTTTATTCAATGATGATTTTTTTCGAGAAATTTAAGTTTTTCTGCGAGGTCAATGAAGGATATAACCCTCCGATAATACAAATCTTCTTGATAATTCTACTCACTCTTGGAACAATTTCTTTCATATCAATACTATTAAAATGCATACTTATGTCCTTTAGCATTAATTTGTTCTACAATTGTGATGATCTTGTTTATTTATTTCATTATTACCGGTCCGGATCATTCTAAACATAAATAGTAAACTAGAGATTGACCCGCACGCCCGTGCGGGTGTTAATTTTTACGGTTTTATAAATTATTTGTTATTTTATCATTAGTGTTATATATTTAAGATGTATCGTCGTATAACTAATTGTATTCAAAATATTTGGATTGAATCGGGTAATAAGATTATTTTTGGTACAAATATACACTCTTTTCAGATACATTGGTTAATTAAATATTTTTATATTTCTACACATCAAAATCAAAATCATTCAGACCCGAGAGGATCCAACTCAAGCATCATACATAAATTTATAATATCCAAGTGGCGCCTAATTTAAAAATCCAAAAAAATTAATCCCGAAAGAAACAACTTGTACCTCAATGAGTATCCGAATGTCCATACTTAACTGATTTTGCAAATAGATTAAAAAGAAAACTCTTTCTATATATTTGGCAAAAATAAGAAAAATAGAAAGAATTTTTTATTTAATAAAATAGTTATATGAAGTGAAACATTAAGTGATAATAAATGTAATATTTTTTAATTATTTTGATTTAAATTATTATCTTGTTCATATAAACTATGCCTTTGAATTATGTGTTTTGCTATGTAATTTTTCACCAATTGGAACTAATACAAAAGAAAGTTTTAGTAAAACATATTAAACCAAACTATTAACCATATGCAAAACTCGGTTATCTTACATTTTTATTTTTTTATAATTAGACAAAGTTAATATTGATTAACTAATAAATAAAAATCTACATTATTACTTTTACGGTAAATATAATTAATGATGTGATATATTGTTAAAGTAATATAATTAATGAAATTACTAAAATAAAACTATACTTATATTTTTATACATTAATATTTGTTTTTCATAATTAGTGTTTTATATTTTAGATATGTCGTAATATAACTAATTGTATTCAAAAGATCCGGATCGAATCAGATAATATGGTTATTTTTGGTACAAATATCCAAACCCGTTTCAAATACATTGGTTATTTAGATATTTTAGGGTCATATACATCAGAACCAATCTCGTCCAGACTCAAAAAAATTCAACTCAAAACCTACACATAAATTTATAATATTCAAGGAGTGAGTAATTTTAAAACAAAATAAAACGATACCCGAAAGGAACGACTCGTACCTAAGTGGATATTTAGTGTTCATGCCTAACTGATTTTATAAACTAATATAAATGATATTTTTTATGTGTTTTGCTAAATTAAGTGAAACTGAAAGAGTTTTTTTTTTATTTAGTAAGCAATTATATTGAGTGAAAAATTAAGTGACAATGAATGTAATTCATTTTATTATTTTGATTTAAGTTATGATTTTATTCACTAAACATGTTTTTGAATTATGTTTTTGGTTACGTAATTTTCCACTGATTGAAAAAAAAATGTTATAGTAAAACAAATTAAAACAAACGCTTAACCTTATGCAAAACTCAGTTATTTTACTTTTTTGATTTTATAATTGACACAAAACTAATATTGATTAACTACTAAATAAAATCCACACTATTATTATTATGGTAATATAATTAATGATGTGAAATATTGTTAAGACAATATAATTAATATGAGTGAAATATGGACATACAATTAATGTAGTACTGCTATCTTCGTTTCCAAACAATTTTCAGTTATAGTACTATTCATGTTTCCAAACATTACTAAAGTGTACTTCAGTTTTAATAATATAGATAATCTAGATTTTATACTCGCACGAATAATTTTAGTTTATGATTTATAATAATTGTAATTTTCTGAAATAGAAGTTTATATAAATATTTTTTTTGTGAAAATGTATTTAAAATAGGATTTTCTGTTTTTAATTTATGTTAATTTGTTTATCATCTTTTAAAATAATTATTTCTTAGCTATTTATTGTTTGAATTTACAAATGAATAAATCATATTTGTAAATGTATTTATAATGTTTATAATGTTTATAATTTTTATATTTTTAATATCATGTAATTTTCTCAATGCATAGAAATTGGTAATACACTATTGTAAATATTTTTATCATACATTTTACCTATCATATTGCTCGTTTAATATGACTACAATTGTAGTTATTTTTTTATCATACATTTTTATTATTTTCGTACATCTTAATGAGACATTAAAATTACCTATCATGATTCTTGATTAATCTAGATAAAATATATGATTAAAAAATTTCACTACACTGTTGAATTCATATTGTGTATGATAATATGTATGTTAAAAGTTATAGTACATTTTACCTATCTTTTTATTTGATAAATTGATTAGCATCTATATATTATATCATCATACTGATAAATACACATTGACCATTCTTCCTATTGTTTTTAAAGTGTCTTTCATGCTCTACTCTCTTGTTGGTATTCTATATAAATTTTATTTAAAATTGATCTAACTTATTGACTTGCGTCTTTAGACATTGTATTTTTAAATTATTTAATACAAACATTATTTTCTAAATATATTTATTCAAAAAACTCGTATGAGATCATTTTATTTTTATGTATTATAAGAAGTCGATAGATTATATCAGTAAATCGGGTTATCGATTTATAGGAAGTTATCATTTGGTTTGCTTTATTTTAATGACCTTAATATTTAAAAGGATCCTGTAAAAGGATTGTTCCTATGTTTGTTTACATATTTGATATTAATTTTCTTTTTCTTTTCAAAATATTTTTTTTGGAAATCTTGATATTTTAAAATTCTTTGTGTAGATTTTTAATATTATGTAGCTTCTAATTTTAAATATATGTGTTTAAATTTTTGTAGCTTTGATTTTTAAAGTTTGTATTCTTTAAAAAAATATTATTTATATATAAAATTTCAAAATTAGTATATATATTAAGTTGATTGTTTTAGTGAGTTTTGTAGATTACTTTAATTTTTATGAATTTTATTATTTTGAACTAACTATTTTTGGAAATTTTGAAGTTTTAGAAAATAGTAAAATTTTGTAATAATTTTTCATTTTTAACTGGTGGTTTTAAATTTTATGTGGACAATTTCAGTGGTTTATTTAACTAACTTATTAGACATATTAAATAAAACTTATATAAGATCATTTCAATTTATGTATTATATAGAGCATATAATTTTATATGTGAATCTGATTATAGATTTAGAAAAACTCATCATGTAGTTTGTTTTATTGTTAGCGACTACATTTAAAATTTTAATTATTGATGATTACATAAATTTATTAATTTCTTTTGATTGAAAGGAAACAGTTTCAAATTCATAGATACACTACTTATTAACAATATGTATTTCACATAAAGTTGAATATTCTTACCTGCAGTTATCATTTTAAATAATTTTTTTGTTAATATAGTGAAATTCACAGAATGAATTGCTAGGTAGAAAGAACAAAAACTGAAACTATTCACTGTTTTAATATTTTTTTAAACACTTTTATAGTATATTACAAATTTAGCCGATTATTTACACTCTATACAACAACTTTGTAAATATAAAAAACTTATATATATATATATATATATATTAAATTTTATGTTGATCTTAGTTTATAGCAATATGGATATATATTAATATATATACACTTTATTCTATGTTTTAACTTATTTAAGAAGACTCTTTTCAAAAAATTGGCATGTATACAAAGTTAATTATTTTTAATAAGTTTAGCTATGTTTGTTTACATTATTTCATATAATTTTTTTAATTTATAAATAATTTTTTTATTGAATATATTAAAATCATTACAAATCATATTTCAAAAAAAAATTATATACATCAAATCATTTTTAATTTAAAAGTTATTATAAAACTAAATTGAATTATTAATACTACGCGTGAGTATAAAATATATAAGTTTATCCACAATGACATGTGCCAAATATAATCCCTTACTTAACCAGATATAACCGGTTTCCGGTTTAAACGTCAGCAACAAGAGCCCCAAAGATGTCGTCTTCTACAACCAGAATCCGTCTGTGTGGCTTGTAATGCTTCAATATCAGCGAAGTCTTCAGGTAATATCCACAAAAAATATAATAATACCATATAAAAAGAATCTTTCTCTCTCTAGACTGTGAAAGTTCCCTCCTTTCGCTATCTTTCTTACTCCCTACCCCTTGTATGTATATACGTATGTATAATCACATATCTGGAGATACACAAGGTCTTCTCGTGCCTGACGTGGGCTTTTATCTCCCTTAGCTTCACACGCAGAAGCAGGAGTCTTTGTTCTGTAATATTATCCACTTGGGAAGAAAAAAAAACATTAAAAGTTTTGAGTTTTTAGAGCCTATTATGGATGACCAAAGTTATTGCCTTTAGGCTTTAGTTCTGTCGATTCAATCTCAAAATGGCTATTAGTACTATGCTGGGGTCCATCTCTTGTTGCCCCTCTCCCAAGGTACTTTCTTCTTCTTCTTCCCCCCTTACTTGAAATCTCAAGTTTTGTGCATTAATTGAATATCTACTGTCTCAAAGCTTAAATAGCACAAAGGTGACATTGATTCTTGTTGCTGGTTCTGATTTTGGGGTTTTAATTTGATTTTAGGGGTATGAGGTAGCTAAACAACACAGTGGGCGACTGAAGCAATGTGTTTTCACGGTGAGTGCGTGTGTGCCTGTGTATTGTGAAGGTGTATTAAGGAACAAGTGGCATTCTTTTGGTGGTAGAGGTTTAGTTGAAAGAAGGGTTTTTCTGGATACTTCTAGAAGGTTGTATTTCCGAGGTAGATGGTCTGAGTCCTCAGGGAGGAGAGTGGAGACTTATGCAGGAGTAGATGTAGCAAGTGCGGTTGATGTCATCAACGATCTTGGATTCGATACTTTGACGTTCTTGATGGTCACTGTTATCATTGTCCCTGCCTTCAGAGTCCTCAAAGCCAGTCCGGTATTAACCAAAATTCTACTTTGGGGTTTGGTTGGTTTATAATCTTCTGTTATATATTATTGACGTTTTTGTGTAATTTTGTTGTTTTTTTTTGGTAGATTCTTGGTTTCTTCTTTGCTGGTGTTGTGCTCAATCAATTTGGTTTTATTAGAAATCTCACAGATGTTAAAGTTCTTTCGGAATGGGGGATTCTTTTCCTGGTGAGCTTTTTTTGAAGAATAATAATGTTAGCTTTATGCATTGAGTTAATAATGGGTAATGATTTGGCTTGCCTTGATTGTTTTCTCGCAGCTCTTTGAGATGGGACTAGAACTTTCACTTGCTCGTCTTAAGGCTCTTGCAAAATTTGCTTTTGGCATGGGATTAGCTCAGGTAAACTGCTTATATTCCTTCCTATAACTTCACTTCTGTCAGATAAAACATCTCAAGAGTTGAGAATCTCTAGGAATTGGTTTCAGTATGCAACTTTATAGACTCTATATCAGAATTTTCTACATCATTGGATGTTATCCATTGTTTGGTCTAATGTTCACCTTACGTTGTTCTGTTTGGTTTTGATTATTTTCTCTGTTTTGAAGGTTTTGTTGTGCACTCTTGCATTCACCGCTTTTGAGCTCCCACCAAATGGAGCCATAGGAACAAGAATTCTCGAATTCCTCTTTCATTCAAGGCCTGACTTGGTAAGGCATTTCACTTGGCGTCTTCTTAAGATCCTCTTGGCAATATAGTATGTACCTATTGTACCATAAATTCAAATCTTGCAAACTTAATCATTGAGTTATATCCTCATATTATCTATACTTTTTCCAGGTCAACATCAGAAGTATTGATGAGGCCATTGTCATTGGCGCTGCTCTATCATTGTCTTCTTCAGCTTTTGTTCTACAGGTATTGAACCAATAATAGTCAGACACTATCTAAGAAGACCAATCAAAGATTGAGTAGTAGGCTTCTGTCATAATAAAGTATTGACAACGTAAAAAAATGTGACAGCTTCTTGCAGAGAAGGGTGAGCTACCTACAAGATTTGGCTCAGCAACCTTAGGGATTCTTCTTCTACAGGTTCTGCTTATCCAGTATATCTTCTATCCGATAATGCAATTTTGGGTTTGGGAAAAAGATCTCCTTGTGTGGAAAAATCCACCAAAAACATTTAAGCAAAAATCATGCGCAAACATCTGAACTAGACAAACACTTTCGCTTACTGTACTATACTATACTCCTTGCCTTGCTTGCTTGCAGGATATAGCTGTTGTACCTTTACTGGTTGTTCTTCCGGTGTTGGAGAGCCAGGTACCTTTGGCTATCTCCTTATATCAGTGTTAACTTAGACCATTTCACCTTAATATCTTTAATCTCTGTAACTTTGCAAGAATCTTGTTGGGGAAAGCATCTTGCCCATGCTTGCAAAAGAAAGTGCAAAGGCTCTTGGTGGGTTGGGCATTCTCTCCCTTGGTGGAAAGTTCCTTCTCCGTAGAATCTTCGAGGTAACGTTCTTATTAATTAAACCCATTTCTTTTTTTTTAAAGTGAGTGAGTAGAGAACAAAGTTTTATTTGGTGCATTGCTTAACAATAAGCGCAAAACAATATTCAGGTTGTTGCAGAAACCAGAAGCTCGGAAGCTTTTGTGGCCCTTTGCCTTCTCACAGTTGCTGGGACTTCACTTCTCACTCAAAAGCTTGGTTTCAGCGACACGGTTTGATTTTAACTTCTCTTCAATATGCAAATTAAATGCCATCTTTTATCCTCAACTCTAATGTCCTAAACTCTATTTTCTTACTGTGAAGCTTGGAGCTTTTCTTGCTGGAGCACTTCTTGCGGAAACTAATTTCAGGACACAAATAGAAGCTGATATTAGGCCATTCAGAGGTTTGCTTCTTGGTTTGTTCTTTGTAACCACAGGAACTTCCATTGACATGGAGGTAAAGTTGTTATATTTGCATAAAGATTCTCAGCTGAAACGTTTCAGTGTTCATGCTCATGTGGTTGAAAACTTTCTTTGCAGGTTCTGTTTAGAGAATGGCCTAATGTCCTCACACTCTTGGCTGGTCTGATTGTGATCAAAACACTGATTATAACCGCACTCGGTCCCAGAGTTGGACTCACACTCCAAGAAAGCGTAAGAATCGGTTTCCTTCTTTCTCAGGGAGGAGAATTTGCATTCGTTGTCTTCTCTCTAGCCAACAGGTCTTTTATCATTACTCAAACATCTCCAAAAAAAGATTTAGACTTTTCCTTTCTAGTTATGTGATTATGATGGTTACAATCATATCTACAGGCTAGGAGTGCTTCCACTTGAGCTGAACAAGCTTCTCATCATCGTAGTTGTTTTGTCAATGGCGTTAACACCAACACTTAACCAACTTGGAAGAAAGGCAGCTGATTTTATTGATGAGAAAATTGGTAACGAAGAGGTAGTAAGCTTTTAAAGTTTCTTAGATGTAAAGAAACAATAGTGTTTTTTTGCATCCATTCCATCACGCTGATATGGACATGTTCTGCAGAATGAAGATGAAGAAGTGAACTTCGACGTTAGTGAATCAATCGTCATCATTGGATTTGGACAAATGGGTCAGGTAAAAAGTTTTATCACTTTCCATATCTTTCCTGGGAAAAAGAGAGAGTTAAAGTTGTGGTTTCATACAGGTGCTGGCGAACTTCTTGTCAACGCCATTGGTCTCAGGAGTAGATAGTGATCTCGTGGGATGGCCTTATATTGGTTTTGATTTAAATCCTGCTGTAGTGAAGGTCTGAAAACACAGCTTCACAGAGATTTTGTTTGTTGACATGTTATAAACTGGTTTTGTCTCTTCTTTTGTGGGGCAGGAGTCAAGGAAACAAGGTTTCCCTATATTGTATGGAGATGGATCTAGGCCATCGGTTTTGCAATCTGCAGGTGTTTCATCTCCTAAAGCAATCATGATAATGTATAAAGGCAAGAAGAGAACCACTGAAGCTGTTGAGAGACTCCGTCTTGCCTTCCCTGCGGTTCGGTTATCTCACTACTCTTTCAGTTAAGTTGCAACAATGGGCTATAGCTTTGGAGTTAAACTGTGGTTGCTTTTAACTTTTTGTCCAGACTAAAATATATTCAAGAGCTCAAGATTTACCGCATCTTCTTGAATTAAAGAAAGCAGGAGCCACAGATGCAATTCTTGAAAATGCAGAGGTAAAATCTCATTTTGGAATCTTTTTGGTTAGTGAGAGTTTAGATCTGAACGTGAGTTTTGTTTTGCTGCTCGGTTCACAGACAAGTCTACAGCTTGGTTCGAAGATGTTGAGAGGATTTGGAGTAATGTCTGATGACGTGAGCTTCCTGAGTAGAGTTTTTAGAGATTCAATGGAGATTCAAGCTCAAGATGAAATCACTGCTGCTGAAACCAATGCTGCTGCTGCTGCTTCACAAGTTCCACCGCTCATGAAACCGATGCGAATGAAGGCTTCTGATACTGCAGATCTCCAGCTCGTTAAGCCAGAGCAAGTAAAAGCTTCTGATTCAAAGGTAGACTCTGCAGAAGTTCTTCAAGAAACAGATGATGGTTTGAATCAGCCTGAGACTGATAATGGGTTTGTTGGTAAAGCTGATAAAGCTCCAGAGTAAACAAAGATTGATACTCCCACATTCTAACATTTTTTTTATGAAATGTGCAGTGAATATTTCAAACCAAATTACCAAAAAAAAGAAGAATTTGTTATTATTCCTTCTATTTTTAATTGATAGTCTTTTTTAGCTTTCATATTTTCTGAAAATGAATTAAACATCTTTTTTTTGTCAACTAAATAAATTAAATCTCAATTAGAAATATATCTTAGATTAACTTTTTTAATAACTTTAAAATAATAATTCAAAAACTTAATTATTTCTTAGTTTATAATTTATAATTTATCATTATTAATTATCTATTACAGAAATTTTAAAAATAGAAAAGAGATTTTTTGTACATGTTATCATAGTCTACCAATACCAGCAAAAATAACAAGACAACTCTTAATTTCTTATAATAGGATGTTTACGTTTTGAGTTCTAAAAACTGAATTATGGAAATTAATGATAAACAATTATTTATATGTTAATTTCAGTATCGTATAAAGAATAGCATTAGAAGTAAAATTTACATCAGACGTAAAACATGTGAATTTATCGATTTATAATAGTATTTTTTTGTCAATAATTAGGGCCTATAGTATTTACGGCAATCCTCCTAAATAGACTATTTTCAAGTTTTTATCACAAAAATAAATTGAAAGGAGGAAAATAACTAAAATATTTAATTTAATAGATAAAAAAATCTTAATACCCTAGAGATATAAATATAAATGATTAAATAAAAAATTAAAAAATAGTTTCAGATTATATGTTTTCAAATTTGAACTTTTTTTATAATTTTTTCCATATTTTTTAATTGGAAATACTTTTTGAAACTATTTTTCAAATTTTTAATATTTATTTTTTATTTTATAAAATTTTAAAAATTAATCCTAAATGCTTATCCCTTGACATTAAACCTTAAGATTTGGATTAATTAACTCTAGAGATATAAGTGTAGATTTAATTTTTTTTATGAAATATTTCAGTCATTTTGATCCTTAATGTCTATATTTGTGACAAAAAAAAATTTAGTGCTATCTTATCCTAAGGTATTCCTCTAATATTTATGATACTTGGGCTATTGTAAATGTGATTGCCACGCTGTTTTACTCTATCCCAAATGAACGCCATGTCGTTTTCACTAGAGGATAACGACAAGCACGGTGGAAGAAATGCTGACGTCATTAGCCTATTCCGATAGGACGGTATGGTAAATGTTTCAGTAATATAGATACGAAGAAAACGAATTTCTGAGTTTTAATTTTAAAGTTATTGAATCTGAAAAACTCATTGCGATTCTCAGAAAGCTTCCATAGATTCCCGTCTGGTTCTAGGGTTCCGCGACGATTTCTCCGATTGAATTTAGCTTGGCGGGGGCGAATCGGATTCGATAGCGATTATCGCGAAATAATAATGGCGCAGGGTGTAGAAGAATGGTATAAACAGATGCCGATCATCACTCGCTCTTATCTCACGGCGGCCGTTGTCACCACCGTCGGATGTTCACTCGATGTATGTGCTTAAATAGGAGGACATTTATTTGAATTAGGGTTTCTTGATTTTGTTTGGTGGTGTTGTGAATTGCACAGATTATATCGCCGTATAGTCTCTACTTGAATCCCACGCTTGTGGTGAAGCAACACCAGTACTGGCGTCTCGTTACCAACTTCTTGTATTTCCGCAAGATGGGTAAGTGTCCTCCTCAGGCTCAGGAGACTGGATACAACGTTTGTTTTGTAAAAAAGCTTTCATCTTTACAATTATTGTGAATTTTCAGTGGCTGTGCAAAAGCTCCTGTATAACTGATTTTGTGGGATCAGATGTACAAACATCTTGCATCACTATAGTCATATGTGAAGTTCACTTTTTTGAATTGCGTTCAGAAGCTTTCGGGATTCTAGTTGTATTTTTGCATCACCTGCTTAACTGGTTTATTGTTTTACGTCACATTTTTAGCTATAGGCTACTGAGTAAGGCTTGGCTCGTGCTACTGAGGAAGATTTTGAATCCAATTGCCTAGTTTACTTTCATTTATTAGTGGAGGAACTGTATCAATTTGTGGGTTTAGAAGCTTCTGTATGTGGTGTCTTTGTTTCTTTTGGAAGCTGACCAGATAGTACTAACATCTTGCCTTATTAGTCATTGATTCATTTATACGTTTCTCAGTTGTGTAAATTTTGAAATTCTGTTCAGAAGCTTCATTTTGTATTCAGTTTGCCTAGTTAACTATCATGTATTATTTTGGAACTGCATTTTAATCTTGTGGGAATTTTTTTTTTTTTTGTTGCAGATTTGGACTTCATGTTCCATATGTTCTTTCTCGCGCGATACTGCAAACTCCTTGAAGAAAACTCATTCAGGGGAAAGACTGCTGATTTCCTTTACATGCTCCTCTTCGGAGCAACCGTTCTAACTGGTATTGTTCTCCTCGGCGGAATGATACCCTACTTATCCGCATCGTTTGCTAAAATCATCTTCCTCAGCAACTCATTAACTTTCATGATGGTTAGTAACTTATATCAAATCTTGTTTCCCACAAATCTAAGTCATCTCCAAACCTAACTGTCTCCTCTCTTCTACAGGTGTATGTGTGGAGCAAACAAAATCCTTATATTCACATGAGTTTCCTGGGTCTGTTCACCTTCACAGCTGCTTACCTACCATGGGTGAGTCTTATCTTTCTCGCTTCCTCTCTCTTTTCCCTAAACTTCCACCAGAATAACATCTTACGCAACATCTGCCATTGCAGGTACTTCTTGGGTTCTCTGTCCTTGTTGGTGCCAGTCCTTGGGTGGATCTTCTGGTATATATCCTTCCTTAATCATTCCCAAAATCTCTTCTTTGATCTCTATCTTAAACCTGTTTAAAAACATTACAGGGTATGATAGCTGGTCATGCTTACTACTTTCTCTCTGAGGTGTATCCGAGAATGACTAATCGTCGTCCTTTAAAGACTCCAGCGTTCCTCAAAGCACTATTTGCAGATGAACCAGTCGTGGTGGCACGGCCAGAAAACGTCAGGTTTGCTGCTGCACCTTTCGATGAAATCCACCAAGACTGATCTGGTCAGATATAAAATGGTATGCAAAGGAAAGAAGATAATAGCACAAAGCCTATTGACTATGACACGCTAGTTGTGAATTCACCACCACACCTTAGTGTTAGTTTCAAGTAGTTTGGTGTCTTTTGGTATCGTTTTCTCTCATCGTGTTGTGTATACAAATTTGCTTTGGTTTTAGTGCTCATGTTATGTTATTGACACACTCAAGTTGTACACAAATCTCCTGTTATGTCTACAATGTTAATTATTGTCTTTCGTTCATGTCCGAAACTTTTTCAGAAGAATGTTATCTTCTCTAGTTAAGTTGTCTGATAAAAGAGATGCATGTGCCTGGATTCGATTTATTTCTCTCCAAGGTTAAACATCCACTTTCAGACATCTCTCTTTGCCAGAAGCTATAGGAAGAACAAAAAGAAAAGAAACCAAAAGCCTAACTCTTTCTACAACAAAAAGACAACGACATCGTTTCTCATTCACAGGCTTCATTTGTTAACTACTTTTTTTTAATTGAAAAGTAGCTGCAGATTCCGGGAAACAGTAAGAGTCGTTCAGGCCTTTCCGGTGTGCGGCCAGTGTGTTAAGTAAGTCAATATCACTATGATCTCTTAATCATGGAGATAGGTTTGTTCTTCATGTACTGCGCTCCATAAGCTGCTGTTGAAGCCATAGTCGTCGAAGCAACTAACCAGCTGGATACAAAACAAACGAGACCAATAAGAAACACTTCAGAACACACTCCATATGCTTTTAACTAATCCAGACTGTTCTTTAAGAAAAAGATTAATATAGTACCTTAGATAAGTGATCCATGTCTGTGTATCTGGATTCCCAAATTCAGGTTGAAGGAGTGCACCAGCGACTAGAGCCAATTGGAAAACTGTATTCACCTGTTTTTCAACCAACTGGTTAAGTATACCAAACGATGTAATATATGTGTGGTTTTTTGGAGCACACGCTGTGAACTGGAGATCATACCTTGCTTATGAATAATGGATTTACTTTCTGAGGGCTTGCACCATCGAGGTTGAAGAAATCACTCCATTTTTTCCACTGAAAATATAAGGCCAAAAATGATTTCTATCAATAATCTCAACTTCTGTAACCATATGGTCTCGAGGGAAAAAAATGGTTTGGGAGTTCTAGTTCTAAAGTTGTCGAGCTTCACCTTCCAGTCTAAGTTTAATGCCCTTAGATATACCGCTCCGCCGACCAGTGCAACATCCCGGAACACCACAATTCCAACCAGCCCAGCTTTAAACACACAAATGTCGCATCATCCACCAAGATTTGAGTTTATAATGTTGTATCCAAGACGACTTAACTAGTTAATCAACTTAGATGGGGGTTTCCTCGTGGTACCAAAACTAAGTCACAAGCTTGTCTACGAAGGTTTGTTTTTATAGCTGTCTGAGATTAATAGACTAAAAGTAGAAAGTTTAAGCTACAAAAAGTACTCACGATGAAGAAGATCCTTCTGCACCATTGCTAATGCAACACACCCAATAAGAACCTGAAATTGAAAGTTAAATAATCAATAAATCTGAGGTGGAAACTTGAAACCATCCACAGTGGGTAAAAAAAAATACTAAACACATTAAAAAGATCATTAGGTATTTACCTTGTCAGCAAGAGGATCAAGGTAAGAGCCAACCACAGAATCAATCTTCATTCTCCTAGCCATGAAACCATCTAACTACAGAGTAAAGAGCCCATAAAATTAAGATTCAAAACCATGTTTCTCCTAACAATTAACCACAAAGAAGATGAATATACCCAATCACTAGCTCCAGAAACAGCCAACCCTAGGAAAGCAGGAGTATACATCTCATTCAAGATCATCCTACAATACAAGAAACAATCAATCAAAGTTGAGATTTTGTAATGCTCTAATATGAGAAAAGAGATACACATACCACCAAAGCACAGGACCAGATGCTAATCGAGCCATAGATATCATATTCGGCACATTCACAAAACTCTCCATTATCCCTCCACCTTCCTCCTTGCCCAAATCATCATCCACGTGTTGTAACCCTAACCTCGTTCTTCTCCTAATCCGATCCAACCTAACACTCAGAGCCTCCACCTTCCTCAAAACGGCGCCGTTTCCTCGCCAGTGCAGAGGCGTCGCGGACTGGAGCAGTTTCCAAGGAGGAGAAGACAGGAACAGAGGTCCGTGGAGAGGGACGAACCATTTCGAAAGCGGAGACAATCGGTTCGTGAACTGTGGGATCAGCGGCGAAAACGACGGTGCGATCGGGGACACGGTGCCGCCGGAAGCTGCGGCGGCGGTGAAGAATGGTCTGGACTTTTTAAGGGGATTGGTTTCAGCTAGCTTTCTTAGAGATCTGTAGAACGCCATTGATCATCTAACGCTTCTCTTCGTCTTTGCTTATTTTATTTCTCGTTAAATTGGAATTCGAATCAGTTACGGTGACGGGACGACTAATTTTCGCTGCTTGAGGGTTTTGACTTGGGCCACGTGTATGATGATTCATAAACACGTGGAAGTTTTGTGTACCATGCCAAACCAATACTATTATTCTGAACCGGAACTTTAACCAAGCGATATTATATCGAACCGGTACATTAACCGGATTGAAAATTCAGAGTGGAACTGGATGGATATATGCATGTATATAATAATAGGTGTTCAAAAAAAAAGGTGTATAGAATAATGAAATCAGAAAATTAAGTATAAAATTATCTTCTTTTTTTGTGTGATCAATATAAGTATAAAATTATCTATTCTAATAAAATGAATTATTTTATTTATTCTTTTTATTTCTCTGTATTTATGTTTATACATGTTTTCAGTTATGTAACTGGTATCTTTTTAGTAAAATCAAATAGGATGGCTCATTCTATACATTGCAAAGATTTTTTTTTTAATAACACAAATATAATTAAATGAATGGAATGAAATAAATATAATTTATTTTAATTCAAATTAAATAGTAGATAAATCTATCTATCTATCTATAATAATAAAACAGTTTGCGCCACGTCACCATGGAGGGTGGGGCTTTTCGTGACAGGTGTCCTCACATTTGAAGCTGTTTCGTCTCTTCTTCGATGCTCAAGCGCCGTAGACCAAGGAGACCGATCTAATCCCCGATCTAAACCTCAGTATTTTGTTATTGCCTTCATCTGATACTTTAATTCTGCACGTCTGTACCACTTCCCCCACTTGCTCTCATAAATCCAAGGTAACCGATTGTAGTAGTGACTATAAATGTGTTCCTTTCCAGCGATGAATAGCCACAATCCAACGAAATCCGAAAGGCCAATCTTTGTTCAGAATCAACTCCAACTATGGCGACGTCGTAAACTGTCCTTGCCGATGTACAAACACCGCAGTTGTCCGTCTGAAATATGATGCGAAGAGCACTAAGAAGCTTTGTGTTGTATGTCCCTTCTTCTGTTTGTGTCCTTTGAATTGATGTTTTTGGCATACACGTGTTGCAAGTCCTTTTTGGGTTCTTTAGTTTATGCTTGATTTCGGAGTTGCAAGTGACCAACAATTCTGTAAAAGCTATTACTCTTAAAGTTGATGGATGTGTGACTTTGAAACCGAATTAAGATCAAGAATGATTAGTGTTCGTACTGAAGTCCTTTCTATTCATTTAATGGGCTTGCCAACGTTTGTTCTCTATGAGAATGAGATAATATCATATAGTTCCTGTTTGATGTTTTCAGGCAGTGAAGACGGAATACCTATTCTGTTCAGCTTGGTTTGAGGTAAAAAAAAATATAAATTTATGAATGATCTCTATGTTGAAGTCTTAGACAGTTGAATTTATGTGTTGTACTAACGGGTCTTTCTTCTTCCTCGACATCCATAAGCCAATGAAGAATACTTGGGAAGGATCCAAAGAAAACAGGTTAAGAATCAGTAGTGTATCTTATTATAATGAGATTAAATTTTTACTTTATATTGACATGAAAAAAGAGTCGACATGTAGAGGAAAGAAAGACGAACAGAACATAGGATTTTCAAATATCCTCTTCTTTCGTTGTTCTTCTCATGGTTTGTTATCTTGATCATAAATCACAGAAAGTTCACATTTTCAAAAATTATTTGCTCTTATTTTTAATGGGGTTGAAATTTATTTACGGTTCTGCTTAGGAATGATCCGAGTTTTGATTGTATTCATGATTATCTTGTCCTTTGTGACTGATTATCTTGCTCTGTATAAAGACAGACTTTTAGGTAATATATGTGCAGTCACAACAGCGAATAAGGCACAGACCGCACTGGAGTTGCTGAGGGATAACAGGAACAAGTTTGATCTCGTGATCAGCGATCTTGAAATGGACTTAACTGTCATTAGTATGACCTATTAAGTTTCTGTTTGATTATTTTCATGTTTCCAAGATAGAATGTTTTGATCTCTTTTTATAATGTTTTGATCTTTTTAATTATATCTTGCACTGTTACTTGCGCATAGCGATCTAATGTATGTGATGGTTGCCTGCGACTATCTCCTTAAACCAGTTCGAATTGAGGAGCTCAAGAACAGATGGCAACATGTGGTGAGGAAAATTAAGTTAAGAAGATGAAGAGCATTTTGTAAAGATCATCTTGAAGTGGAAGAAGACGAAAGAGGAAATGAAAACGATGACACGACAGCTCACAAAAACCTCGTGTAATTTGGACGCTAGAGCTGCACAACAAGTTCCTAGCTCGTCTTCTAACAACACAAGACGGGAACACAATGAACACCAACTGGTTTCAGAATGCTTAGGTTACGTAGCGCCTGAGCTAGAGTTTCAGAACTAAAGGGTCAACGAGAAATGCGATGTTTACGGGTTTGGAGTTCTGATACTCGAACTCCTGACTGGTCGGAGACTCATGGAGTATGGTGAAGACAGCTTTGTGATACTAAGCGATCATGTTCGAGTTTTGTTAGAACAAGGGAATGTGTTGGAGTGTATTGATCCTATAATGGAGGAAGAATACTCTGAGGATGAGGTTTTGCCTTTTCTGAAACTTTCTCTTGTCTGTACTTCTCAGATTCCTTCAAATTTGCCTACAATGGCAGAGATTGTTCAGATCTTGCAGGCCATCAGTTCTCCTGTTCCTCACCGTCACCGGATGCTCGATAGTTTTTCAAAAAGCTCTGTGTTAATTTGAATTTCTATTATGCAATATTTTCTTTCTTTTTATTTATTTTTTTTTACTTTTTTTGTAGAGATTGCCTTCTTTCACAATGGTATGTTCTATCTTTCTCGCTATGTCAATCATGAATCAAATTGACGATCATTGACCATTGTTATCATTAATAGGCTTTTTCTTGAGAATTTTTCATGTTTTTGTAAGTTAGCAAATAATACAAACGAACAATAATTACTGACACTGGAAAAACTAACTTTGTTTCATATCTACATGGCATTTTATTGTCTGCTTCATCATCTTGCACAAGTGTGCGTACATATTAATATGCTTTCACCTACTTACACTATAACTATTTACAGAACCACTCTGTTTCTCATATTTACAACTTCATTTGGGTATATACTACACCGACATCAAGAATTCATAGCCGACGATAACACATACCGCCACACTTCATCTGGTTTTCAAAGCACTGATGAGTTCTCCGTTTTTTTTGTACTATTTGATACATCCGATATATGAGCTTTAACCTGTAACCGCGACATTCAAGAATCCAATTATATTATTGCATACGCAATCACACTCCTCCTTCTTCATTTTTAAAGCAATCTAAGAGTCTAAACTAAAATTTAAAGCGATACTTTTGATGATCCTATAGGTTCACAAATTCTGAAGATCGTAATCAAAAACGTGTTTGTTAGCTTACCCCTACGGAGTTCTGTTGCATGAAGCGCATATGTTGAAAGATGCACTACACATGCTTTTTTTAAAGGAGATGCGCTACACATGCACAAACGTAATCCATAATTAAAAAAAAACATACAACACGGTAAACACAATTACCAAACAAAACATAAAATCACTCTCCTCAACTGCACAAGCACACAAATCAAAACAAACAAATGCAGTTCCTTTTATATACTATGCACATGAACTTAATAGTATAAGTATGTTGTGTAAATAAAACATCAACTTTACTTCTTCTTCTTTTTCGGTCGAAAAAACATCAACTAAATGTTTATATTCCAATAAAATTAACTTTGTTATAACTATTGACTTTTTATTCTATTTTTATTAAATCTATGAGTGATATTCCACTTTAAACTAAACAACATTAAAATAAAGTAATATACTACGGTCGCTAACCAATATCAAATAGATCGGAAAAAATATTATTCTCTTTCAACATATTTTCATTTTCATATTTTTAAATATATTTTGTTTACTAAGATTATAAATGAACTTTAAATTTATTTAAGAAAAAATATACTAACCCGGCGCGTAGCGCCGGAATACCACTAGTATTATATATTAATAACATGTATGTGGTACTAAAATATATTCGAAATATTAAATGATGCTAAAAGCAAAGACAATTATTTAAAGTCTAGTCTTATACTAAATCTTTTACTACCGAGGCTAATATTTAACACTGGAAACAGTGACCATACTGGTTTGCAATCCTAATTTCCTTAGCAATTGACAACTAATAACTTTCATATAAGCTCCAACTTTTGTATCATCTTCAATTGGAACACTTTGATAATTATTTGTGTCATTACTAATATTTTAATTATTACGTAAAGTATATTTTTGTTTCTGTCTTTTCTAAATTAATCAACACAATAATAGCACAATGTTCTCTCCAGAGAATGACACATTAGATTTTTAAAAGCATAAGAAATTGACATGTTAATAAATAAAAAGAGTTGAGAATCCAATAAAAACATTTTATTTATACACATAAGTTTACACGTCGGTAAAATTGTGACACTATATTCAATACTTTGCGGTTTCATAGACCATGCAAGGTTTAATTCTTGGACGATTCCACTTCTCACACATACATGAATTTAGTTATCATGTTCTATCTTTGCCGGACCATCATCCTTCTTCTTCTTCTATCTTTTGCTCTGGCCAGATTCAGAAGGAGATGATAGTTCTCTGGAAGAGTAATTCAACAAGGTAAAACGTGAGTGTTTCACGGTTCAACTTCAAGTATACTAACCAATCTGATTGTTTTTGACATTAAACTAATTCAGCTTTTCATAACTGTTATTTTTTTGACTAAATTTTTTCATAATTGTTGCAACTTACAAGATTTAACTCTAAGAAACTGAAACAGTTGCAACTCTAATGGTGAGGGGAAGAGGACGTGAGCCTCATCCGGGTGGTTAGCCGTGAATGGGATCATCCCATTTGTTGCTCATTTAATATAGAGAAGGATCCTTTGTTACCTTCGATCCAACAATTAGCCGATGTTCGTCTCATCTATATTTTATTTGCTTCATTGGAGCATAACAAGTTTTCTTTTTTTACTTGCTGTTATGCTTTTTGCTGTCTCTTTTTTCAACAGTTTGAACTTTAAATTGTCTTATGTTAGCTCCAGGAAAGGAGCTGGTTCAATGCAAAAACAGAGCATGTGTTACATGACTCACTTGGTATGTGAGATACCGGTTCAAAGTGGTTATGAGCTGATGACGTGGAGACATCGGCTTAGAAGATCTTTGCTGTGGTGATAAGCTTGAGAAGATCTGCTGTTAGCTTAATATTAGGAGATGAGAATATTATGTAACAGAGTATATAACTGTGACTAGATAGGAGATTTAGGTCACGGTTTTAGAGATTGAAAAGAGCAAGTGTAAGAGGCTGTTCAACACTGGCTCGCGTGGGTACAATTGGTGTAGTTCGATCACCAGTTGGTTAGTTGGATAGATTAAGGATTGGTCCATCACAAGTCAGTATTGACGTTGTATAAATCGGATTAGACAGGTCTTGTAAGATTGTCTAAGAAATTCTTAATAAAACAAGTTGTGTTGTGGAAACGTGGTTCAGTTCTTATACTTTGGTATCCGTTTGATCTTTCATTTGGTATCAGAGCGGGTCTCCTCTGTGGACTCAAGTAGTCTACTCACAGGTTGAGATCCTGCGATCATCATGGAAACCATGAAAGAACTGGTTGCACTGCAAAAACCAATCATGCTAGATGAGGGAAACTTTGGACACTGGAAAGCCAGGATGCGACACATCATCAGAGGCATTGACGAAGATGCTTGGACTGCAGTTGAGCAAGGATGGTCAGCACCCACCATGATCATGGATGATAAGTCTAAAGAACCCTTACCCAAGGAGAGATGGACAGACTCTGATAAAGCTGCTTCAAAATTTAACTCTAAAGCTCTCACCACAATCTTCTCCGCTGTAGATCTTGATCAGTTCAAGATAATTCAAGGTTGTGAGTCTGCCAAGGAAGCATGGGACACTCTGATCAATCATTTTGAAGGGAACACTAGCGTTAGACGTACCAGGATTGATCATCTAGCCTCAAAATTTGAAAACCTACGCATGGAGGATGATGAATCAATTGGAAGTTTCATTTCAAAGATCAGCTCTATATCTAATGAAGCATCTGTGCTTGGCAAGAAGTACAATGAAAAGAAACTTGTGAAGAAGCTTCTGAGATGTCTTCCAGCTCGATTTGAAGCCTATAAAGCTGTTCTGAAAATTGCTGTCAACACTGACGAGATGAAGTTCGATCAACTAGCAGGGATTCTGAAGGTACATGACCTTGAGCGAGTGGAAGAAAGTCCTAAAAGTCAGAAGGGGATTGCATTCTCAGCTGATACACAAGAAGTCGATCGAGTCAAGCGAATTGAGGACAACATGGTCCTCATGGCTAAGAATTTCAACAAGATGATTAAGAGAGTTGAAAAAGGACAGAGCCGCTCGAACAATAGATTCCAGAACAGAGACACTGAACGAACCTCCAACCAGAATTCAAGGAACGATTCAGGTCGAGGAAATCGCAGAAAGGACCTACAATGCCATGAATGTGAAGGTTATGGTCACTATCGCAACGAATGTCCTCTGACAAAGAGAAAGGAGTTAAAATGCATTGAGTGCAAAGGATATGGTCACACCAGAAGTGAATGCCCCAACAACCTCAAAAAGGACAAGTCCCTTATCTGCTTCAGCGACACTGAGTCAGAAAGTGATGAGGATAACGATGAACTGCTCCTAAACTTTGTAGCATTAGTCAGCAAAGACGACAAACCTGAAATCATCTCAAGTTCAGATTCGGAGTCAGATACTGAACAAGATGCAGACGAGGTATCTACAGACATCAAAACAGAATATCGAGTTCTATTTGACAAATTCACTGAACTGAGTTTAGAGAATCTACAACTGATCAAGGATAGAGCGATGTTAAAGGCTCAAGTAAACATTCTGGAGCTGGAACAACCTGAAACAAAAGTCAGTCAGAACTCGACTGAATTAGTCGAAGAGAAGAAGAACGACCTGTCTGCCCTTGAGAAAACTATCTCCAATCAAGCTTACAATCTGAAGAATCTGGAAATCAGATACGATCAAACTCAACACTTACTGAGTGAAGAAATGGAGAAGAGTCGGTTACTGCAACGAGAACTCAGTGACAACTACAAGAAGTTGAGAATGCTCAATACAGGCTCCAACACTCTGGACCACATTCTGAATCAAGGGCAGTCCCCTGCAATCAACCGAGGACTCGGATATCAAGGAACAACGTCTCAGACTGATGATCACACAAAAGGCATCAAATTTGTGAAGAGCTCACAGCAGTCTGTACCAACTGATCATCAGGTAGTTGCACCATCCAAAGCTGATAAAAGAGATCAAATTCAGAGAAAAGTAATTCCTCGACAGAATGTATGTCTGTTCTGTTGCAAACCAGGACACAAGGTTTCAAACTGCTTCTTTCGCAGACGCCAACATCAACGGGCATGGTCTCTGAACAAATGTTTTCTTGAACAAACCAGAGTAGGATGTGTGTGGATAGCCAAGACAGATCTTTATCCAAACTATGGAAACAGAGTTTCTCTTAAACTCAACTCTGTAGAAGAGGGTGCCAAATCGCCAGTCAGTACTCAAAGGGAAGGCAAAGCCATCATGTGCAACTCAGCGTTCATGCAAGACTGGGCCTCAACTGAAGAGGATTCAGTGTCACATTCAGACTGCGATATGACACTCTCCGATGATGAGGACAGTAGCGAAGAACTGTCATACACGGTCAACTCAAGACCCATAGTAGCTGGAGTCGCTTATACCTCCACTGACAACTCTGTAACCACTGAAGTTCCATGGTACTTTGATAGTGGTTGCTCAAGACACATGACCGGAACACTGAGTTGCTTGGATAAAGTGGAATACATCAAAGGAGGAAAGGTCACATTTGGTGATGGTGGCTATGGAAAATCCGAGGTGTAGGAAACACTAACAGAGCAGACTTACCTAACCTCATAAACGTGTACTTTGTGGATGGACTGAAAGCCAATCTTATTAGTGTGAGCCAGCTCTGCGATGAAGGACTTCAAGTCATCTTTGATAAGAAGGAGTGTCGTGCAGTTAACGAAAAAGGAACCATAGTCTTGGTGGGGTTTCGATCAGAAAACAACTGCTACATGTGGAAACCCTCAAACCAATGCATGTCAGCTAAAGAATCTCAAAGTGACCTCTGGCATAAGAAACTAGGACACATGAACACTAATGGCCTATCCAGATTGGTACGCGCAGAGGTAGTAAGAGGAGTGCCAATGCTCGAGGATATCTCAGACAACGTATGTGGAGCGTGTTGCAAAGGTAAACAAATCAAGGTTCAACACAAGCAGGTATCTCAGATTAACTCGAAACAAGTTTGTGAGCTTATTCATATGGATCTTATGGGTCCGATAACTCCTAACAGTGTTGCTGGAAAGCAATACATCTTTGTACTTGTTGATGATTTTTCCAGGTTCACTTGGGTTAGGTTCCTGAAACACAAGTCAGACGCAATTGATAGCTTTCGAATTCTGGCGCTACAACTCAAACAAGAGAAGGGTGGCATAGTTCAAATTCGAAGTGATCATGGAGGTGAGTTTCAGAACAAGGACTTTGACACTTTCTGCCAGAGTCAAGGCATTCAACACCAGTATGCTGCACCAAGGACTCCCCAACAAAATGGGATTGTAGAACGGAAAAATCGAACCCTTCAAGAAATGGCAAGAGCCATGCTCGCTGGAAACAACGTTCCATCTGGATTCTGGGCTGAAGCTGTTAACACAGCATGCTATATCATCAATAGAGTGTATGTAAAACCAAGGACGAAGACAACGCCATATGAAATCTTCAAAGGAAAGACTCCTAACCTGAGTTTCTGTCATGTCTTTGGATGCCTATGTTACATCTTGAATGACAAAGACAACCTAGGCAAGTTCGATGCCAAGAGTGACGTGGGGATGTTTCTCGGTTACTCTACAAACAGCTCAGCCTTTCGAGTTTACAATTCAAGGACCAAGCTAATTGATGACAAAGTCAACGTGGTGTTTGATGATCGAATGGAATTTTATCAGACTGATGCAGCTCAAAGAAATGTATGTGTCACACCTGATGCAGCGATTGACATTAACCCCATCACTACACCAACACCTGACGTAACCCCTGAGATTGACGACCAGATCCTACCTTCCTCAGTCACGGTTCACAAAAATCACTCCCCAGATGATGTCATTGGAGGAGTACTCGATGATAGAGTGACTCGCAAGAAACAAATTGACTTCAAGGGGATGGTCAAACTCGCATGCTTTCTGGTAGAGATGGCGAGAACAGACTGCTTCATCTCACAAATTGAACCAAGGAACATTCAAGAAGCATTGGATGATGAATTCTGGACTGCATCAATGCATGAGGAAATGGACCAGTTCATCAGACTTCAAGTCTGGGACTTAGTACCAAGGCCAACAGATGCGAATGTGATTGGTACTAAATGGCTGCACAAGAACAAAACTGATGAGAATGGGAATGTCGTCAGAAACAAGTCAAGACTAGTAGCACAGGGCTACTCCCAGATTGAAGGCATTGACTTTGATGAGACTTTCGCTCCTGTGGCACGACTCGAGGCCATACGTCTACTGTTCGGCATTGCCTGCAAACTGAGAATCAAGCTGTACCAAATGGACGTTAAAAGCGCGTTTCTAAATGGGGTACTCCAGGAAGAAGTGTATGTAACACAGCCTAAAGGATTTGAGGATCCTCACTTCCCGAATCATGTGTACAAGCTGAAAAAAGCACTTTATGGCCTGAAGCAAGCTCCGAGGGCATGGTATGAGCGACTAACTCAATTCCTGACCGAGACAGGTTTTAAGAGAGGAGGGGTTGACAAGACACTGTTCATCCAGGAAATAGACTCACATATTCTGGTCATCCAAGTCTACGTCGATGACATCATATTTGGGAGCACATCCAAGTACCTTGTCAAGGAGTTTGTGAAAACCATGACTAAAGAATTTGAGATGAGCATGGTAGGTGAGTTAACATACTTCCTTGGTCTACAAATCAAGCAAATGGACGATGGAATATTCGTGACTCAAAGCACCTACGCGAAAAATCTGATTAAACGATTCGGCATGGTAACCTGCAAGACTGCAAGAACACCTATGAGCACGACCACCAAGCTCTCACGTGACGAGGACGGCAGAAAGGTGGATGAGAAACTGTACAGAGCCATGATCGGTAGTCTTCTTTACCTCACTGCAAGTCGCCCTGACCTATGCCTGAGCGTAGGGATCTGTGCTCGCTATCAAGCCTCTCCGAAGGAATCACACATGAATGCTGTAAAACGAGTGATCAAATATGTGAAAGGAACCCTGAATTTTGGCCTGCACTATACCTTTGAAACTAACCTTAATCTTGCAGGGTATTGTGATGCAGACTGGGCAGGGTGTGTAGATGACAGAAGAAGCACATCAGGAGGCTGCTTCTTTCTAGGTAACAACATGGTCTCATGGCACAGCAAGAAACAGAATTGCGTCTCCCTATCAACAGCTGAGGCTGAATATATAGCGTTAGGAAGCTGCTGCACTCAACTCCTGTGGATGCGACAAATGCTTGTTGACTATGGGTATGTCTCTGACCCTATGTTAGTTCACTGTGACAACATGAGTGCCATTAACTTAACTAAGAATCCTGTGCAACACTCTCGCACTAAGCATGTTGACCTTAGACACCACTTTGTGAGAGAATTGGTAGAACTGAAACTTGTGATCATTGAACATGTCTCATCTGAAAATCAATTAGCAGATATCTTCACTAAACCTCTCGACTTCAACACCTTTCTGGGACTCAGAAAGGCGTTTGGAATTGTCGACCTATAATCACCTCACCCATAATGTCCTATGGGGGTAGATAAGCTCAGATAGTAGTAAGCTCACCTCAAGTCACCCCTCTCAAAACCTTGTATCAACAATTTGTTGGAAGTCATAATCTGAGCTGTTCTTAGCTATCTTGGTCACGAGACTCTACTGTGAAGGACACTCATCTTGGATCAGGATGCCAAAACATTCTGAGCTGAGCACTGATCACTGTCTGGATTGAGTCAAGAAACACAGAAACGTCAGACAAAGTGTCACATTCTAGAATAACCGTGTGAAAGGCCTAAAAGGAAGAACACTCGTCCTGGAACAGGGTGTCACAACACTCTGTATCTAAGACGATCACTGTTCGGATTAGGCAAAATCAGATATTAGTGTGACACTCATCATGGATCAGGGTGCCACAACACTCTGCATCTGTAATGCTCTTTGCCCTACTAAGACGTTGATTTTGGAAAAAGAAAAAAAAAAAAAAAAAGGGCCTTATAGGTTCCCATTGTAGAGGCAGAGATGGGAGCACAATGCTGTGACTTGAAGTGTTTCTAAAGTGTGACCAAGCTAAGCGACTGATCTAGTTTCCAGCAAAACTTCTAGTGAACTATTCTGTGTCAGCTACTCGGCTGAGCAAGCTACAGAGTGGAGTTGAATCATTGCTTTTCATTCGCTTATTTTTGACTTGAGTTTATCTGAATCTGTCTGAGCTAGCCGTATCTTTTCCCATGGGACGTTGAATAGTTGTATATATTTTGCACTAGATAAATTCTCGACAATCATGTCACGATGATCACAGAAACCAGTCCTATTACTCTCTACATATGTGTCTCGCTTAAAAATGCATTAGGATTTCTTGGTATAAAGGTGAATATTGGGCCCAAATGTCATTTGTGAAACAAGCTTATGGGTCAGTGAGATGGGCCTAAACAAGCTAAAACGCTACTTAAACGCTAAGGGTTTTCAGCTCAGTTGCCACACTCCAAACCAAGAAACCCCACAGCTCTCTCTCATCCCAACGAGCAACATGCAACCTCGGAGAAGCTCGCGATTGAGACAATCACTGGAGACTCAAAGCTCTCTGCTATCCCCGATCAACCCAGGTTCATCATCGTGTCAGCGGAAATCCTCACGCAAGCGTCTCCGCCGCCCCACGCCGGCTACTCCGCCACTCCCGGAACCTGAGGTTGAATCTCTCTCTGAGGATAACACAGATGATAACGATTCCGACGGATCTCTTGAAGAAGCCACCTCTGACGATACTCAAGAGGAACAACGAGACGAGTTTCTTCCAAAAGGACCAAGATACGAGGAGAGTCGCCAACAGTTCCAGATCCTGATTCAAACCAACCCCGCGCTTCTCCGACCATCCAGGGCACCAATCAACTCTCGCTTTGCTACGGTGGAAGCAACTGAAAGGTATCGGGATCTGAAGAACAGGAAGTTTCTTGTTCAGTATCGTCTTCCTGTAGACGAAGAGAATCTTCAAGATGTCAAGAAGGTGATTATGGACTCAGGCCTGATTTACACGGTCATTGACTCTGACCCGTTCAAACCAAGCGTGATAAGACAGTTCATCGCAAATCTGGTGGATGCCGAGCCTAGAGGAGATGGAGTTGCAGTCTATGTCAAAGGCTCCCTGGTGAACTTCTCTCCAAGCCTGATCAACTCTTTGTATCTCATTCCAGCATGTGAGGAGGATCCTGACTGGTCAACCTATAACATGGATCGAGTGTGTACGTTTCTGACAAACAAGCGAATCCGCCGCTGGGAAGATATGAACTCCAAGTTTCTCACTGCCACAAATCAAGTACTGTACAAACTTGTTTGTGCTAACTGGATCCCAACCACAAGCTACACAGCTATGAACCCAGAGCGTCTTCGATTCATCTACATGCTCTACCATGACCGTAAATTTGACTTCGGAAAGCTTGTCTACAACCAGATCATGGCAATGGCTGAGAACACGAGAACCGAACGCACTCGAAGAATCATCTTCCCCAACCTGATTCAGCAAGTGTTGCTGTTCCAACGCAACGTTCCTCCGGACTCTGACGATGAGGAATTCACTGGCTTGCCAAAGAAAGTAGTCAAAGACAAGAAGGCAGGCTTAGGGTCTGGAACCGAGTCTAGGTCGCCTAACCTTGAAGAAGACATTGAGCATGCTATAGCTGGTCTCAAGGCCATCAGCATGCGTCTTAGGAGTAAGATGATCTAGAGGAGTTGAAATAACTAATGTTGCATCAGTACTAATGTGATTTTATCTTAATGTGCATCTATGCAGGGGGAGAATACCCACATCAGCAGCAGAATGGAGACAGTGATGGTGGAAGTGACTGAGGGAACGCCATTTGTAGTCGATTCATCTATAGGCTCAAATTTTCATGTGTTTGAATTGTCTCATAATTGATCGGGAGACAATGAGCTTATTGGATGTATTTTGGTAGTTAGGGTGAACTTCTCGATTATGGTTTTAAGTTGTGTTCCAGGTTGTGTAATATCCTAGGGTTGTATCAAAGACTATTATCTGATTTGAATTCATGGTTTGAATGGATTGTTGGGTCTATTTTTCAACCATAGCATATCTCCTGTTAACAATGGTTTTGCAGGTAGCATAGAGTGTCACATTCAGATAAAAAGGGGGAGAATGTTAGCTCCAGGAAAGGAGCTGGTTCAATGCAAAAACAGAGCATGTGTTACATGACTCACTTGGTATGTGAGATACCGGTTCAAAGTGGTTATGAGCTGATGACGTGGAGACATCGGCTTAGAAGATCTTTGCTGTGGTGATAAGCTTGAGAAGATCTGCTGTTAGCTTAATATTAGGAGATGAGAATATTATGTAACAGAGTATATAACTGTGACTAGATAGGAGATTTAGGTCACGGTTTTAGAGATTGAAAAGAGCAAGTGTAAGAGGCTGTTCAACACTGGCTCGCGTGGGTACAATTGGTGTAGTTCGATCACCAGTTGGTTAGTTGGATAGATTAAGGATTGGTCCGTCACAAGTCAGTATTGACGTTGTATAAATCGGATTAGACAGGTCTTGTAAGATTGTCTAAGAAATTCTTAATAAAACAAGTTGTGTTGTGGAAACGTGGTTCAGTTCTTATACTTTGGTATCCGTTTGATCTTTCATCTTCTTCGTTACAGGAATCACATCTGGATGACTATATTTTGACAAGAATGACTATATTTTAATTCAGTTTTTACAGTATCTAGAGTAGTACTACATCTTTTTTACAAATAGATCTCTATGTCCCTGATTGTGCAGACAAAATTGAATATAAAGATAATTTACAACGTTAGCAATGTTTGACAATGGAATTTACAATAACTAAGAATCAATGCCAAAAAGCATAAAATAACAATTTGGAAAATGGTTGAAGAAAGTTGGAGGCTAGGGCGACAACGTCTAGAAAACCAAACAAAAATAAAATAAAAGGTCTAAGTATGAGGTAAGATGAATTGTCTTGTCTTAGAAGTCGAGAGACAATATTAATAAATAAATAATGAAAGGAAAATAGTTATAAGAAGGTCTAAGTATGGCTGGATTCAAAGTTGAGAAGCAAAATGTGAGAAGGTACCCAAACTCATTTGTATGCAATGTCAGTCCAATAAAATAGATAGTAGATGAACTATGCTGACTAATTATAGGGAGATTTGAAGACCAGAAAAAGAGATACATTTGAATGAGTACTAAGAGAACAGGGCTGAAACAACTTCAAAGACATTGATAACATAGTAAATTCAAGTGAAAGCCATTAGTTGTCTATAACAAATATAGAAATGTTACAAATTAAAATCGTAAAATTTAATAGAAAAATATATAGAAAAGTTAACATTGACTTTCTCTTATTTTATAAGATAGAAAGGTTTAATGGTATAATGCAAATTGGACTAGCGAAAAGATTTAAGAAAATGTACAAATTACCAAAATTGTGTTATAAAAACACATTATTTATCTTCTTTTTTAATTCATTTTCAAGTAATTATACTTGAAATTTTATCACATATATTGATATTTCATTGAAATTATGTATTTAAAAAATTTATTTTATAAAAATATGATAACAAAAAACACCGCAGCGTAGCACGGATAATCACCTAGTATATCTAATGTTGGTTCGATAGAAGCAGGGTCTGATTTAAAAATTTTGGAGGTTTTAAATATTTTTTAAAATTTTTTTTTTATAATTTGGAAGCAGATGCTTATATAAAAAAGTTCCAGAATTTTTAAAGACCAAGTTAATGTTTCACTAGTGTTTGGCCCATGTGAAAGTTTGATTGTAGCAAATATAACTCATTTGACAACAGATGACACAAAAAAAAAAACTCATTTGACAAAAAAAAAATTATCGAATTTTGAAAAAATTTCTAGGACAACATTTTTTAAATTTATGTCAAAATTAAAAGATAAAAATACATTTATCCGGTAGAGTTAATTAATCTATATTTAGAGTTTAAAATCAACTGGTAGAGCTTTGAAAATAGAATTTCAAATTTAAAAAGTAAAAATTAAATTCTCAAAAGAAAGATAGATTATTTTGGTTATTTTCTTAAGTAGTGACAAAAACTTAAAAAAAATTATTCGAGAGAATTGCCATAGAATTTTTCGTGTCATAATTGCTTTTAAATATAATTTTGAAGATAGTATAGCATCATCTTGAACTTTTTCATTTATACAAAACCAACAAAAAATATTCCAGAGCTGGAAGTTACGAATATTAATTTCATCATGGTAATTTAGCAGACTATGGACTTGCAAAAAATTTGCAGTAATGATATTATTAGTCATAGCCTCTAATATATAAATCTACTGTTCATACGAGAATTCATCTAAATTCTTTGATATTGCATCAATTTGAACAAACTCTGCATTAACTATAAAACAATACATACAGTACAAACAAGAACAGAGACTGAAAAATAAGAACAATTAAAAGTTAAAAAGTTCATATACTGATTGTAAAATATTAGTAACAATGGAAATACCGTATGTTATCAATTCCAATGAACCAAACCACATTTCCTTCATTTGGTACGAACGCAATCAAACCAGGTAAACCGGTAAAAGCAGAACACTAAACATACTCTGGCGAGGCTGAATCAAAAATCAACCCAAGTTGTTGCTTAACTTCATCTTCTGCAAACGTTGCGTCTATGCCTGATTTAGCCAACGCAAATGTTTCTCTTTTACCAAGACCTTCAAAGATATTCAACCACAAGAACACAGTGAGATTCTTAAACATGTAGTTTCTTTGTAGCAGTCTCAAGAATCAGAAAAGAACTCACCAAAGGAACGAACAGCGAGAGAGTACTCGTTGGAGAGGGTAGTGGAGAACACTCCAAAATCATCAGTGCATATAATCAACGGATGCTTTGCCTTGTAGAGATCAGCTGTTACATCAAAGATTCAAGCTCATGTCACTTCAATGCATAAAAAAAAAAGAAACAAAGCAGCAGGGTAAACAGAAAGTCTTTAACCAAAATGGTGTATATCGATTGAAGATATGGATTTGGTTATAATGTTGGATGATAGACATATCTCCACCTGCACAAATTAAATGAGTATGTTACACTGTTAGAAGATTATACAATTGTAACCACTAATCTGTTACCGGAATCCGGAAAGATTTCAATTTTTCCCAGTCTTGATCTTTGAAGAAACAAGCATGGCCAACTCGATGCGGTTTGAAATCAAGCATTGCTTGGATCTCTTTCGGATTAGGGACCTGCAATGCACTAAGATGAAGTAAGTAGTAGACAATCTTTACTAAAAGAACACATTTGAAGACAGGTTAGTACCTCCCCACAGTGAAGAGTGATGTAAAGATCATTGTCTTTAGCAAACTGTAACGCAGGTAGGAAGGTGCTCCTACAAGAACATGAGAGATGTTAGACTGAAACAAAGGACTAAGAAGAAGAAATTTTACAAGCCTACCATTCTCCAACAAGAGGGTTCCCAGAGAGATCGATACCAACAACACCGACATTTCTCATCTCCAATGCGAGCTTAACCTTAAAGAGAAAAAGGATAATGTTTTTATTTGGTAATTTTAAAAGCTTTCAGAGTAGTTTTACAACAACTTACAGTCTCCATTGCGGACTCTGTTGTCTCTCTACGGTCAATACTAAGAAGAAGTCTAACATAAATCTTCTTTCTTCCAACTCCATCACACGAGTTGTGTAGTTTCTCAGAATCAGGCGCGGCAACAAACTCAACATCGACTTCACTGATAGATCTCAGACCTTTGATAACCGCTTCCATGTAAGAACGTTTACTCATACCTATCGAATCATTCCTCTACAAACAAAAACAAGTTTTATTTTTATTTTTTTGCAATGTAAGAACATCTAATAAGATTGTGTTACCTTTGGAGTTGTACGTAACTCGAGGTAAACCACATTCTCCAAAGCAAAGTCTTGTACAACCTTTGTCAAAGAGAAAATAAGTCAAAGTCTTTAGTCTAAAACCAAACCAAAAGCTAATACTAATGCAAGAGATTGAAGTTAGTGTTTTTTTTTCTTACTTCTCGAGTGATTCTTGTCACTGTTTGGTGATCAGTGGTGATCATATGGATCAAATCAAACAACTTGAACACCTCATCCAGAGATCGATCATCTTCAAACACCAAACAAAAACGAGGGAAGGTTTCATTTTTTTTTTCAAATTATCAGACCAAACATAGGTTCTGAAACAGACTTACTTTTCTGAATGACATCTTCAACATCAGAGAACACTATAACCCCTTTCTCACCAAGAACCCTAGCAAGCTCTCTGTCAAAATTAAACGAAAACCCATCAAAAATAAAACCTCAAAATCTAATTTTTAAACAAAATTCTCGTAATTGATCAGTGCAATTGCAGATACGAAGAACAACGCTTAGTAAGATGGAGCGAAACATCGAAATCTACGGGACTTACAGGAGAGTGGTGTCTCTGATGGAGCCGTTGAGGTGAGCATGAAGCTCGATCTTGGGCATTGGATGTATCCATTCCATTTTTTTGTTGGTTTCTGTCTAGTAGAGAAGAGAAGAGAGAGTGACACAGTGCAGAGATAAGACGTTTCTATAAGGAAGCAAACACAGAGACGTAAGTTTATGGTTTTAAATAGGCCTGCGAAATTTAACCAAACCGACTTAAATTTTTTTGTTTTCGGTTCAGATTCGGTTATGCGTTGAACCGTTCGGCAAGTTTATTATAAGAAAAACTCAGATATCGGTTTGAATCGGTTCAGTCATTAGTTAGATCGGTGTTACATAAAAACAAATTATAGTGATTTATACTAAACCAAACTGAAATCATATTCTACAACTTTGAAAAACTAATTGAATTAAATCAAAATAACTACGTTTAATCAAGTTAATTGAAATTTAACCAAAGTAAACCAGAATCTATTCAAAAACTGAGAATTTCAATTTGATTCGGTATTTTTTTTTTTTTGGACATTGAGCTAACCAATAATCAAATCAAACCAATTTTTTACTCGGTTCAATTCAATATTATTCTGAAACCAAACTAACCGAAATTTCGAATTACTAAACCAATTTAACCGTTCAAACTGAAGTCACATGCCTACTTTAAAAGCCTATATAACTTTTGCCTCACAAGTCAAAAAGTAAGTCAAAACCAAAATAATTTTAGGGCTAAAAGTACATTTTCCTACGCCGAAAGTTGCACTGACTAAGAGCACCTCCATCGGGGAGTACTTAGCCCAAGCTCCCTAACAAAACTGAATTAAAATAAATAAAAAAGCCCAAATTAATGCAGTACCGCTCTCTAAACTGGGCTTTGTAGTATCGGTTGGGACCTCTATCGTGGCGCCTTGTCATTGGCCAGCGCATCAATGCTCTCTCTCTCCTTCGTCGCGAGAAAGCCAAAGGCTATCATTCTCGACTTCTCCGTCTTCTCTCTACGCGATCTCGGCGACCTCCGCGTCTCTCTCGTTATCAGCGTCTGAGAATCGAACCTCGTCGTCTCTCTGTCCAACCTCGTCGTCTCTCTGTCCAACCTCGTCGTCTCTGTCTCCACTTCTCCGTCTTCTCTCTCGGTGACTTTCATTCTGGAGAACTCCGTCTTCTCGGTCGGTGATCTCGTTCTCGGCGTCTCTGAAGCGAATCGCGTCGTCTCTCTTGTCTCGTCGTCCCTATCTCGACCCCTGTTCGTCTCTCTGTCGAAGCTCGTCGTCTCTGTCTCCACTTCTCCGTCTTCTCTCCCGGTGACTTTCATTCTCGACTTCTCCGTCATGTCGCTCGGTTATCTCGTTCTCGTCGTCTCTCTGTCAAGTCTCGTCCTTTCTCGAACCTCGTCGACTCTCTCTCGAACCTCGTCTGGAATCTCGACTCCATCTCCTTATCGGTAAGAAATCATCCCTTGTCTTTTAAAATTGATGTCGATGGTGATTTTTTGATAATACTGAGGATGGTGAAGTCTGTTAGATTACTAGTACATTTGTTTCTGGAAATCGATATGCTTAAGGTTAAGTTTTCCTCAGTTTTGTATAAGTTAGCGATGGTGGGAATGATTGTTTGTGGAATCAAAAAGCTTAATATAATTAGTATCTGAATTGTGCTTCACATGATCAGATGAAGCTTTGACGTTTTTTGTTTTAGTTTGCGTTTTATCTCATTACAGAGAACAAGCTTTTAATTATACTTTGTTTGTTGGTTGTGTGAGGGTTGAGGATGTGCGTGGAATAAAGGCAACGGAACATTGCTCAAGATGATCACATCGAAGCTTCTGTCTTTCATTTCACAATGGAGAAGAGGTAAATTATATTTCCTGTCTAAGTAGATTTACCTGTAAGTGGTTGAGAATTAAATGAACTTAAGTTTTGATATTTAGGTTGCGTGGTTGATTTAGTGTTAGGTATACATATTGATTCTCTTCCCATTAAAACTTTGACAACTTTAAATTTTTCCAACTTAAAATCTTTAAACATCATTAAAACTTGGCATTTATACTTGCCATTATAACTTCAACAACAAAAAACTTTTACGATTATAAAACTTTTCATTCTTCTTTCCTTCTCCAAAGCTATTGCCTGCGTCTTTCCTTCTCCAAAGCTTGTTCTTTCTCTCTTTAGATTCTCTTATGGATCCTTATACTCAACAATGTAGCTTTCAAAATCTCTTCAACAGTCAAACTCCAAACTTTTAATATTTTGTCACGGTTCTACCTGGTCCGACCAATTGTCATAGTTGATCTATTATACAGGGAGACAAACACAAAAGTATCGAAAGATAGAATTGAGAGCACCTCACATGCTGAAGCAGAACAACATATGTTATGTTTGCAGAGTGATATATTAATTTCACGTGTACATTTAATAAAGTAAAGACCAATGATAAAAGACTCTTGGAGTGAATTAGTTGAAGTGATGGAAAACGTAGTGACATGAGAAATTTTACATTTTGCTTGTTTGCTAGAACGTCAAAATCATTTTTTGTTTCAGAGTTTAGACATAAGACTATGCATGCTATTCAAAATCAAAACCAATTTCTTTATAGCAACATTAATTTTAAAACGCTACTAGGTTTGATTAATAGCGCACTAAAACCAGCTGATTCTGAAATTTTGGAGATCGTAGACGATTTAGTAAATATTTTAATAGTTTGAGGACTTGAATTTTTTATACAAATTTTAGGGTCTATGTATATATAAAAAAATTTAAAAATTTTAGAGACCTAAAATGAATGTTTCATAGACTTGGCCCATGACCATCCATGTTAACCATCTTACGTACGTAGCTGAAATTTAACAATCACACATACAATATGAATAAACATTTTTTCATTAACCGTTCTGTTTAATGATGGGCTTAAATGATTATTTTACTGCAATTCCTGGCCAGATATTCATGATGAACTTAACCCAAATATTCTTAATCTCCTTTCTCAAGAAGAAGGTAGATTCAAGGAAGTATACGAGTAATGTTGTCTTTCAGACTTCTCAAGATGTCTATCTGATCCTATTGTGGCAGCTTATTCTGGTGGTATAATGAACATAAATCTCACCCAATATGTTCTCATTGCATGTGGCCTTCTTGGTCATTAATTAACAGGTGCTACAAACTTCATGGACATCCTTCTGAATATAGAAACCAAATTACTTTTTACAAGCCACAATAGAATTAAAAAAAATGGTGACTCAGAACAAGTCTCAGCAACCTTGGCCACCGAAGAAAGAATATGACCATAGCCAGTTCAATGGTATCATGGATCCTGGGGCAAAAAAAAAAAAATTCCAAACTATTATTTTTCTTTAAAAAAATCTGATAGATACATGTTTTTTTCTTTTCAAAATACCAGAAGTATTTTTAAAAATAAATCTATGAAAATAAAAAATACTTGCATATAAAAAAAATTTGGACCTTTTTTCTTATTTTTAATATGTATTTTTATAAAAAAAATCGGACCCTTATCTATTAAGAAATAGGGAGACAACGGATTGGGTCCGGGGCGGTCGCACCGTTCGAACCCCTATCTAAGCTGACCCTTATATGGCTAATGTGATTACTCATGATTCTGCAAGTATTTCTATGCATGAACAACTTCCTTCCACTTCTGATTTTGATATTTTTGGACAAGATATTTTACCTTTTCATGTTCCTGATTCTCCATTTCATACTTTCTTTGACTTTGGTCCATCTACATTTTTTTTGATTATACACAATTTTCCCAAAGGCTTCCCAGACCCAAGGGACTAATTTGTGTTGCTGCGGTCCGAATGTGAAATCCGCAGTAGCCGAGAATCGAATCCAGATGGCGGTACTCACAGCTGTGAGCCCTTTACCACCAGAGCTAGACACCCCAGTTAGTCCTTCTACTTTTTCTCATTCTTCTTATCCTGGAGCTGATTCGTTTTTTTTGTGATACATATCTTTTGCAGAGGACTCTTCTTCCTCGGCTTCTACTATTCCTTTGAGCTTCTCCATCTTTTGTACCTCGGAAACGGGAATAATGACTTCCGGGATTATTTATCCCCGGCATATGACATAATTTTTTTTGTTACTTTTTAACATGTCACCTTCTTTTTGGTTATGTACAACACATGTATAACTTTTCACTTCCACAGATTTCTCTGCTCATAATTATTTATATCTTTTCACCTATAGCATAATCACTTAATGATTTTTTTTCAATCATTGCAGAAACATGTATTCGAAAAGAATTAGAAAAAAGAGAGGTGCTGAAAAAGCAAGAAATAAAAAAGAAAATAGAGGAAGCATTTAACAGAATCTCAAGCCAATTCAATGTACGTTAAAAATCTGAAATTCTTAAACTTAATGAGGGTTTAGAAGATGAGACCAAAAACTATTGAGGATGGTAATAGATTTTTTTATATAAAAAGTTAATATAAACAATGAGATAATGAACAATATGAGACCGTATGAACCAACCTTTTTTTCCTTCGTTTGTAGCCGCCAAAAGGTTAGGACCGGCTCTAGATGGAAGTGAATTTTTATGGTTAAGGAAGATGAAGCTGCCGGAGACTACTGACGCGATTGTAGACAAGAGTATTGGGTGTCGGCTTGTGTGATTCGGACCAGCGAGCTCGTGGAATTCCGGAACTACCTAGAGAGTGGTCAAGACTCGAGAGTTTTACGTTAGATTTTTTTTCGTGCACTGAGTTTTAAGTTAGATTAGCGACTGCTCATCTTGGTTACTAGCTAGCACATGCACTAGCGTGAGCAAGAACGAATGTATGCATGTCTATTTAACAAAAAAAATATGGTTGCTTATTATTTAATTTCTGCTTAATTGTGTGCCTCAAGTTTAAGAAAATAGAAACTTTCCGGAGATTTCCACAAAATACTTTGGAACATAATCTATTACAAAGTTTAGTTAAAATAAAAACACATATTAAAAGGATACAAATACAACTTCGATAAACAATTACGAAAGGCCTTCAAATTCAAAGGTGTCAAGCGACCGTGAACCCATTGAAATTGGTAGGAAAAAGACTAAGGCCATGAACAACGACAGAAAATACATTACTACAAATTTTCCAATACCATATGTTAAAAATTACATGCAATATAAATATATATGTATCAACTTGTTACTTTATAAAATCGCATAGCGGTTTCTACAAGAATATTCTCCAAAAACTAATAACAAAAAAAAATAAAAATATGATAAACGAAGAAAAATGATTATAATTAACCCACATAACTTCTTCTAAATGATAAAATTAATTATTTTTCAAAAATCAAAATGTTATATAGTAAATAGTTAATTACTTTCAAATAATAATATAAAAGTTTTAGAAAAAGAACTACGACAATAGTAATGCTCTTATGACATTTATAAGCAACTAAAGTGTGTGATAAGAGATTCTCATTATGGTATGTGCTAAAAATTAAAATTAATGTGGTCATAGTCAGAGTTAAAGATAAAAATTAAAAATATATCTGGGATACCCAAATCGAGTAAAAAAGAGTGGGTGCAGTTTATAAAGATAACTAGATCTGGACCCGCCCGACCGGGCGGGTGTATTTTTCTGTTTACGTAATGCAATTAAAAATTTTCACACCTTATATAATGTATCAAATTTTTATACAAATGATGACAAAAATACATCACATAATACAAATATTGCTGTAACATAATTTGATCACACAGTGGCATTTCTAATGTTTTACCTGTTATTTATCTTAGATCATCACTTAATCATCCTGATCTACTTTACTAAAATTCAAAAAAATACAAAGAGTAGAACGATCAGCTAAAACCATTTCTAATGTTTCATCAGCGTAAGATGGGTTTTGTATCCATGAGTGAATCAGTTTTACTTGAACATGCCACACTTCCTTAAAGGGTTTAAGATCGCTGATCAAATGAAATCTTTTGTTAGCAGACATGATTTTTTTGTGAGGTAAGTCGTAAAAGAATGTGTAGAATGAGTTTGTACTCGAATAGAATATATAGTAGAGAGACAATACCCTAGTTGAGAATAAATATCTTTGCTTATTTTGCAAGGCATATTAGGTGAAATAAATGAAAATAATATTTTGTTGATTATGTTTCTTGTTTTTGAAATTATGGTAAAATCTTAATGGTTATGATTTGAAATAGGAAATGATAAGATTTTATGCTTGTTCCGCAAGTGTGTGGGTCAATTTTTTTAACGCAATACAAAACGCTAAAGTTGAGGAAATATCTTAACCACCCTCGTAAGGCATCTCTTGTTTGCATTAGTATGCAGAATATGTTGTTGAAATTCGAATATTATGTTTATTGTTTAGTAGTTATGGATCAAATTATATATATATATATATTCCTTGTTCCGAAATTGAAGGGGAAATCTTATTTAGAAACAAATTAGTAAATTCTGCAAATATTTCTATTTTTTTTTCCGAAGATTGTTAGGGAAAAAGATTTCAATTCAAAAATATTAGATTTTAATAAGATAGATAATGATTATTAATTATTTGGACATATGGAAGTCAGTGGAATATTTCAATATAATAAAGTGGTTACAAATATGCTACAGACACCACCGTGAAATTAAGTGAACTGAAATTGTTCAACTCGTGTGAGAATCATTGTTAATTTTTCTTAGTTTAATTACTTATATAATTTGATGTTCGTGCAGGTTACGTAAGCTAAGGATGAGATCATACTATATAAAAGGGACTAAATTCAAGGCTTTTGAGACTATCCACCTCAGCCAAAATATTCTCATCAATAAAATATTAGAAATAGATGTCATTTGAAAGATAATTAACTAATATATGACTTTTGATATTTCTAGAAATTTCAAATTTGTAACTGCTAATTTATTAATAGAATCATATATTTATATTGAATTATGTTCTATTTTTAATCATTAGATTTCAAAGGTAAATAAAATATTAATTTATAATATATATATATAGTTTATAACTTTATATTGTAGTTATAAATAAAGAGAAAATAACCGGGGAGGGTGAAAAATCTCATGTAAAATTATGTAATTAAAATGGTAAAATGGTGAGTATGATGAGATGAATCTAAGAAAATTGATTGTACAAATTATGATGTTTTCTTCGTCCACTAAAATGATTTAAAATAAAATATATATTCACATAAATAAATCAATATTTGTTTTTTTTTGTAAGATACTAAGATTATCATTTTCTGAAAGGTTACATTGTTGTTTTTAAACAACTTATTACAGTAAGGAAACAAAAACAACCACCAACAACTCAAGGTAAGAAAAGCCTTAAAGAGATCTTATACAAGAAATATAAAAAAGAAGTAGAGAAGAGGAGAAAGAAGAACTTGCCGGGTAAGAGAGGAGACGGTCACGCATCATACGGTCGAGAGAGGCAAGGATGACTGATGAAGGTGAAGAGACAGGTGTGAACACACGAGCATTACGCTCTTTCCACAGCAGGTAGATGGCTGACTGAAAATAGAGCTTGATGACTGAAGTAGCATGTGCATCTGCGTTGACGCGAGGTTGATTGATCCAGGCTGCAACATAGTGTAGATCAGCCGGAGGAAAAATCCAAACTTCAGCAGCAAAAGTCTCACATATCAAGCGAGAGAAAGAGCACTCAAAGAAGAGATGATAGTGAGCCTCTATTTCCAGATTACAAAGGACGCACGTTCCTGAGACATTAACCTCCAACGCCTCAAGCGATCCTTGGTTGGCAGTCTTCTCTGCAAAGCCATCCATGATATAAACGCATTACGTGGAATATGTTCCTTGAACCAAATAGTCTTGTGTCAATATTTGTTGTTGATAGTGTTTATATTCTTTTCTGACATTAGTATCCATATTTTTTAGTAAACTGATCCAAAGAGATTAGTTTGTGGAGCTAACCAAACGAGGATTATAATGTTTACTTTGGAAAGAGTAATAGGTTGAATGACAATGGCGTGCGTGCTTTTTCACATGGAAATCTGCACATATATTAAAATTGTAAGATATGAATCATAGAGAAAATATAGTGTATATGACTGAAGTTGGTCTATTCCGAAACTAAAGATGGCTAAAATTCTTCTTTGTCAAAATGCATAGATGTGAATTTTATATGAATAGAGTTCTCCATTGCTTATAGCAGTGTAATAAATTCCGTGTGTAAAGGAGAAAAAATGTTATATAAGTGAAAACAAAAATTATGATTTTTTTTCTTGTGTCTATAGGCTCTTCGCAATTTGAAGAAGAAAGAACATATTGTGTTAAAATCTTTGGCTCAGTCAAATTTTATCCAGTTGTTTATAAAACTGTTGTTATCTCATTCATGTAATTTTTTCAGTGTTGATTTAAAAGCCCAAAAGACCCATCTATACTGACTTTTTGATATTTTTTTTCTGTGATTTGAATTTAAAAAGAGATAAAACTTTCGATAAGTTATGTAAACTCTGAACAAGTATTTAGCTTTAGAAAGCATTTATATGTTTCAAACTTATAATATATACATATATAATGTTTAAAATTATGCATATAAAACCAGTGTAAAATGTGCTTGAATATGTTTCTCTTCTTTAATGTGTTAATTGTACTATATATAACATTATTTTAAAATTTCAAAAAGTTTACGTCACATACAAAAAACCATCAATAAAAGATATAATTACAACAAGAAAAATGAAAAATTATAAATATATAAATTTAAATTAAGAAAAACTAACATTGGAAAAACAAGAAATTAATATAAAAGAAAAAAAACCGACAAATAATATTATAAATAAAATAAATTTATAAGACACAATCCGCGCGAAGCGCGGAAAAAATCTCTAGTTTATATAATAAGCAATGTTAGGGTGTCGATATTGCAGGGGAATTATTTATGTTTGTTCATTTATTTAAAAATATGTAGTTTGTTTGAGTTTATTAATAATATGTTTCTTTTTTTTGTGGTTAGTTTGAGTTATTTTAGGAAAACAATGAATAAGTGGAAAAGACAATCATTTTTAATGTAAAACTAATTTAATTCTCAATGGCATTTGACTGTAAATAGTATGTAACTTTTAGTATTATTCTATAAGTGTACTTCTGTTTTAATAAAGTAGATAACGGGCCCAAAAAGGAATTTGCATAAACTATAGGTACATAACTGTGAATAAAGAAAAAGCAAATCCTCTTCACTTAAAAAAAAAAAAAACTTCCGCTGTCGATCCCTTCCCCCGAAGGTTGGCGATTCGCGTTTTCCCATGGTGCTCACCCAAACCCTAGCCTTCATGCCGCTCACTCTCCACTGTTGAAATCGTGATGCAATCGGAGAAAATCCTCAACCCAAGCCTTCTTCTCAGCACCACCACCGGCCGCAAATCGATGTCCGTCGTTAAACCGCCGCCGCCGCCGTCGATACTCGACCGGTTCAAGGCTCTGCTCAATCAGCGCGAGGACGAGTTCGGCGGCGAGGATCCGAGTTCGGAAGAGGTTGTTCAGCTCTACGAGGTTGTTCTGGGCGAGCTCACTTTCAATTCCAAGCCTATCATCACTGATCTCACTATCATCGCCGATGAGCAGCGCGAGCACGGCGAAGGGATCGCTAATGCTATCTGCACTCGAATCCTCGAGGTCTGGGACTTTGTTTCCACCGCTAAAGCCTTCTTCTTGTGACTGTGGTTTCGTGTGTATGCAGGCACCGGTTGAGCAAAAGCTGCCGTCTTTGTATCTTTTAGACAGTATTGTCAAGAACATTGGGAGGGACTATGCTCGTTACTTCTCGTCTCGTTTACCAGAGGTGAGTGAGCACAGTCTATATAATGAGATCCTTGTTTAATTGGTTTGTGTTTGATTCTTGTCTGCTGTTTTAGGTCTTTTGTCTAGCGTACAGGCAAGCGCACCCGAGTTTACATCCTTCAATGCGCCACCTGTTTGGGACTTGGTCTGGTGTTTTCCCATCACCTGTATTACGCAAGATTGAGATGCAGTTGAAGCTTACTTCCGCAACGAACAGCCAATCTTCCTTAGGGGCTTCTGAGCCGGCTCAACCAACAAGGGGCATACATGTTAATCCGAAATATCTTCGTAGGCTGGAGCCCTCTGCCGCTGAGAGTGTAAGCTTTTCTCTTTGATCACTATGAACAGAGATGACGTTCTTCTATGGATTCAGGAAGCCTGGTATAAGATTACTCTAGCCTCATAGTGGAACCCTTGTTCTGTATAGATAAGATTACCTCCAGTAATGAAGTTTTGCGTAATTGTCGTATTTTTAAGAGTTAGATTTACTTTCTTCTAGTACTCAACTGGAGTAAAAAATGAGTGTTGTGGTCTCTCAATTATTCATGATGAGTAGGTCACTGGGACTCAGGTGCATTTCTTTTAGTTAGACGCAATAGATAATGCATTGTTTTTCGTTGTGAACTTGTTTTCTTATAGGTTTTTTCTAAGATGATTTACAACTAACATGCATTTTTCTTGAACTGTGCCGGCTTGGTATGCAGAACTTGAGAGGAATAAGTTCCAGTGCAAAAGTGTATAGTCAAAACTCAGTCGGCGGGTATGATGATTTTGAAGATCAGTTAGATAGCCCATCTTCTCTGGCCGGACCAAGGTCTAGTACAGCTGGAACTTTGACCCTCGCATCTTCTGCAATTGGAGGTAAGAATCTTCATTCTTTCAGTCTCAAGACGTGTAAAACTTGTTATTGACTTTCAGTAGCCCTTCATCTTTCGACTTTTATGACTCTGCAGCAGATGGGTTTCCTAGGAGGTTTAGTGATGGAGTTAATTCTTCTAATCAAGCCTATAACTATGGAATGGGTCGGGCTACTGGCAGAGATGATGAACACATGGACTGGCGAAGAAAGGACAACTTCGGCCAAGGAAATGACCATGAAAGACCCAGAGCTTTGATAGATGCATATGGAGTTGACACCAGCAAACACACATCCATCAGTAGACCAATCCGCAACGTGAATGGTATCCACAGTAAGATGGTTACACCATGGCAGAACACCGAGGAAGAAGAGTTTGATTGGGAAGATATGAGCCCTACACTAGAGCGTAGTAGGGCTGGTGAATTTTTGCGATCATCTGTTCCAGCATTAGGAAGTGTAAGGCCAAGACCTAGACTAGGAAACATACATGATTTTCAGTTAGATTCTGACATTAAGAACGGTATGAACTCTCGTTTTGGTCGAGGACCTGCGATGATATCAAGAGTTGGGCCTTCTGGTGCTGATGTTCTTCCTGATGGGACATGGCCCCATTTGGGTGTTAGAGGATCCAACTCTCTCCCTGTACCTTCTGCTCAGCATCATTTGGCAAATCCTGGTAATGCGATGTTAAATCACTTGAATGGTAAGCCTTTATATAGGCCAGAAAACCAGGTCTCCCACATGACCCAACAGAATCAAGTGCTAGGAAATTACTTACCGTCTTCATCTGCAATGGCACCAAGGGCAATGCAATCGCTGTTACCCCACGGTCATGGTTACCCTCCACTAGGGTCAACCATTAGACCATCGTTATCAGTCCATGGTGGGGAAGCCATGCATCCTCATTCTTCAGGGGTTTCCATCTCTCAGAATCCTTCGTTGGGAGCCTCTAACCAACCACCGGGCGGTGCATTCTCTGGTCTGATTGGCTCTCTCATGGCTCAAGGTTTGATCTCGTTGAACAATCAGCCTACTGGCCAGGTAAATTATTTAAAGCATGTCACACCTTCTAATACATGAGAGTCGGACTCTTTCTTCTAGCTTTATCTTAAATAATTGATTTTATATATACAGGGGGCTTCGGTGATGGAGTTTGATGCGGACATGCTCAAGATACGTAACGAGTCTGCAATAACTGCTCTATATGGGGATCTTCCCAGGCAATGCACAACATGTGGTCTACGCTTTAAGTGCCAAGAAGAGCACAGTAAGCACATGGATTGGCATGTAACCAAGAACAGGATGTCCAAGAACCATAAGCAGAAGCCTTCTCGGAAATGGTTTGTAAGTGGTAGCATGTGGCTTAGTGGCGCAGAGGCACTTGGAGCTGAAGCAGTGCCGGGGTTCTTACCTGTCGAGCCAACAACAGAAAAGAAGGATGACGAAGAGATGGCAGTTCCTGCAGATGAAGACCAAACTTCATGCGCATTATGTGGTGAGCCGTTTGAAGACTTCTATAGTGATGAGACGGAGGAATGGATGTACAAAGGTGCTGTATACATGAATGCTCCTGACGGATCAACAACAGATGTGGACAAGTCTTTGTTAGGTCCTATTGTACATGCTAAGTGTAGGCCAGAGACTAATGGGGTAAGCATTTCCTTGCATTCTCATTAGCTTCCTTTGGAATACATGTCTAGTTATAAGTTTGATTATATTATCATTTTCCTGCTATAAGCTTTATCCAGTGGTAGCCTCGTGATTTCCCTAAGAATGGATATTTGTTTCAGGGTGATATGGAAGAGGGTAGTCAAAGAAAAAGGATGCGGAGTTAGATCCCTTAGACCGGCTATTAGGTCTTTTTTCTTGACTTCTTTTTAAGTTACATTCTTATTTCTTCATCATCTATATGCACTTAGCCACACACAATACCGCTGATGGAGAGAGTTTTCTTTCTCCTGAAACTGTACCATTGAAAAGGATAAAAAGAGAGAGGTTTACCCCCCCACAGATCTCTTATCGTTCTTTACCCCTCTTAAATTCTGTTGTGGCTTAGAACATGGATATCTCTGCTACACCTATAACCTGGGGGTGCTTGTAGTAAAATCATATGGCCCAACGTGGTGTTCGTTTCCCATGTATATGTATCATAATGTCTCTTTCTTTCTTGTTTTTCGGATTGTCTTTCTTTTTCATCTTGAGATACTGCAGCGGAGGCTTTGGGAAGACCAATGTTTAGTTGAGCATATTTTCTGTGATGATATAAATCTCGTTAGATGTTGTTGCTAAGAGAACCAGTTTCAGCTGTTTATTTTCTTCTTCTTTAGAGCTTTTCCTGTCTTGAACTATAATACTCTTTTTTTTAGCTAAGAATGTTAGTTAACAGAACTCTCTTTTAAGGGCATTTATTCTCATGACTTGGTCTATAATGAAACAAATTTGACATATTTTTAACATTTTCAACCTAGAAGTATCTGTTTTAGTTAATTTTGGTTAGGGCAATGGAAAGAGAGAGAGAGAGAGAGAGAGAGAGTTTAATGTAGTAGTACTAATAACAAAGATTTCATCCGTACATAGTAGTTCCACAACAAAACAAGGAAGAACAACAGATACACTTGGTGGGAGAAACTCAAAAGTGTTCAAAGAGTGTCACTAACGCAAAATGCTTAAATAGACAAACATAAACCGTGGGTTTCCATCAGAAGTCAATACCCGAACCCCTTTACCCCTTTCTTTCACATCTTTCTGAGATAAAGATTAAACGCAAAAAGGTGCGTTCTTGACTTCCTTTGGATTTTCAAAACGCACAAAACTAGAAACCGTGACCGCTACTTTCCCTACTCCGGCCTCTTATTCTTACTTCTGCATACAAGAAGAATATAAACCGGTTCAGCAAAACATATAATCTTGTTTCTTGCTACACGAGAATACGACCACCCATCTTGATTGTTTCAAAAGCTAGGTTTACATCTTAAACATTGATTTTTTTCTCTTTAGAAAACATGTAGACAAAAACGCCAAACGCACAGTAAGTTTTCATTCAAGAGGCAAAAGAAAATCAAAACCACAACAAGAAATAGGGATGTCAATTAGGCACATTGTCCATGGGCGGCCCATGTCCAAATCGATATGGACTAATATGGTCACGCCCAAATATGCCCGAAATATTTCTGTCCAAATGGATTATGCCCAGATGCGCCCAGAGTCCAATGGACAAAACCAAATGGACATGGACCGCCCAAATACGCTTATATTTTTTTAAAAAAAAATTTGAAATCACAAATATTTGGGAAAAAAAAATCACAAATATTTTAAATATCTTTTGTGAAACATGAAATTTAAGTTTAAGTATGTTTTGTAAAACATGAAATTAAAGTAAGTTTAAGTATGTTTTGTAAAACATAAAATTTCTAATATGTACATCTTTTAAGTTTGAAAATTAGACATTTTACATTAAATGGACATTTGGATTCCATGGACAGTCCACCTGGTCATGGTCCTATTTGGATATGGTCCTATTTGGACATGGTCCTATTTGGGCTCGACCAAAAACGTCCAGAAAAAAATAAGCCCATCTGAACACGCCCAAATCCACCCAGTCCGTCCAATTGACATCCCTAACAAGAAACCTATAACTTAAAATCATACCTGGAAAAATTACGGTGCTCCTCCACCTACGTCACAAGCAAGGGCGGCTTTGATCCTCTCCACAGTACATTTGATGAGACTATTAACCGTAGCCACGGAACCAAGAGAGAGTTTAGCTGTAGGAACAGAGTCAACAAGTATCTGAAACGCAACGGTTAAAAGTGAACCACAACTCCCAGAAGCAGTAGTAGAAGAAGAAACCACTTCCTGATCATTCCCATCTCCTCCTCCGACTGAACCATCCGGTAATATAGCAAAACCTGACGGCAACAACGCCACGTAATCAGGATCTCCTCCGCTTAGGACAACGTTCATCGCCACTATATCCACCGGCGCATAAATCACGTACGATCCAGACGCGTCCGTGCAGCTCTCTTGTAGTATCAGCATGTTGCTCTGGCTCGAGTTCCCGCTCTGTTACAAAGAAACGGAACGAACAACTTTGGATCACTAATATGGAGAAAGCAAACACAGAAATAACTTGAACAAGGAGAAGGAATATTACATTGACTCGGAGTAAGGAGACACAGTTTCCAGGTTCACGACCGTTTGCTATATGAGCCATTTCTTGAACCATTCCTCCATTGGACAGAATATCCCACTGCATGAATAAATTTCAGAAAACACAAATTAATAACAAAGGATTCTTTTATATCATTGCAATACTTACAAAAAAAAAAAAATTATCAATATATAAATATGTGATTTAGTAAACTGTCCAAAACAAAGTTGTTTTCTTTTTTTTTTCTCTAAAGAACTTATATTAAAAATGAAGAGAAGGTTTCATTTGAGAACCTACTAAATACTTTTATGAAAACTTTTGTGATCTTTTAATATTAAAATTTAATTATATAATTAATTTTTTTAATTATTATATTATATTGTTTATTAAATTTCAAGAGTTGCTCTTATTAATTTGTAAACCAGGTTTAAAATTAAACTCGGATAACCAGTTTTAGTAGTTATGTCGGTTTTAACTTAAAACAGTAAGTTTTGATGTAAACCGGACACAGCAAGAACTATTCCAAGTCGGACCGGGGGGTTCGGTTTGTTTTTCTAAAACATTGGCCGCATTCATAAAATCTACACCAAAACCAAAACCCAAACATTTTTTACCTCGCTTCTTGAATTTTCGTCGCGGAGGAAATCGAAAACCCTTTTCGGAGCAACGGGAATCCAGAACGACGTCGCAGCGCTAAGAACAATACCCGGAGGTCTCCCCGGATCATCCATACTCTTTCGGGTCATCACCCGAACATCATCGGATCCCGTCGACGACATTGTTGTCCACGCGTGTGCAGTCGACGCGCCAACACCGCTGCAGAAGCTCATCACCATCCTCTCCGCCAGCTTCAACATGCTCTTCCTCCCTTCTGGACTCGTAATAACTGCATAATTACCACAAAGTTGAAGGACCTAATGAGTAAACTTAAAAGAAATTTCAATTCAGCCCCAACATTTTCAATATTAACAAAAGAAACACGTACCCGAAAGATCACTCGCCGGAATGTTGCTGGCCATCGAACTTGCGAGCCGCTCGCACTGGCGTTCGAGTGTAGACACCCAACGTTTAGCTCCGAAAGCTAAACCGGAATGAACCAACGGTTTATACATTGTGTGAACCGATCTATCATCCACCTCCATATGCTCTATCCATGTAACCTTCAAACACAAAAATGAATTTTAAAATTTCACCCTAAACTTCAGAATCAGTCAATTAAACCCATTACATCTTCTGAATTACCTTAGAATAACCATTAGGCAGTTCTTGAATCAGACAACCTGACGGCCTTCTTCTTGTTCTTGAGATTAGGTTCGGCCTAAGGCTGTCCAAAGAGACATCAACCACAGCCCAAGAACCGTCGCTATGCTGTTTACAGTATCTCACAAAGTAGTTCTCACGTGTCGGGACTAGCGGCGACGGAACTTGGAACTCAGCTGTCATCTTTGCAACACAAACCAAACCACAAAAAAGGTTTAAAAACCGATTACTACACTGTTCGGTTTAGTTTCTTGAGAAGCAAGTAATCAGCTAGGTTTACATACCACTTGCAATGCACCATTGTAGTTCCCAGCAACTCCAGTAGACAGAACTTCAAGTGTCAAGGCTCTTGAGACAATCCCAGAGAACACACAAGACCATTGATTCTGTATCCCCAAGACAAAAGTAAAATATTAGCTAACTAGGGTTTAAAAGTTAGTCAATAAAACTTGGAGATCAAGAAACAATTTAATTAATTTACCACATCCATGAGAATCTCAACGAGGTTGATGTGATTCATTATAACAACAGCTGATTCTCTTGACGCTTCTGTTCTCAACCCTAGTGGCTTTGGTCCGATTCCTCTTGGAAACGTTCTGAAATACTCTTCTTCGTTCAGAAGGTCCATCGAGTTACCGGTCGAAACCCATAATGGATCCCCAGCTTGAGCCATTCTCACGAGTTCCTCCATAGCTGCAACCGCTAGCTCGACGATCATAGGCTTGTCTGTATCAGAAGGGATTGAAACCGACCTCAAAATGTCACCTGTTCCATACATGTCCCCTACAAAACCTGTCGTCTGGTTCCCGAAGTTCCCAACTTCAAGTTCCAGAGAACGAGAAGGCGCGTGGATCCCTAGTGGAGCGAATGAAGATCCTACTGGCTTCCCAACGTACTTTGCAGCAATGGCGGAGATCCTGTCAATCTGTAGGTTCAAGTGTTGATAGAATCAGGTTGGTCGAATTCAACTTAAGTCACGTATATGATAAGATTAACTACCTCTTCGCGGAGGCGAACATTTTCGATCCTGAGATGCTGTTCATCGAAGGACATTTCTCCGATAGCAGCTGGACCGCCACAGTTAGGGCATGTAGCATTGCTTAGAGCCTCCTTGTATCTGTTGTTCTCTGCTCTGAGCTTGTCATTGTCTGACTTAAGAATCTGGTTCTCATGCCTCTCATGTTGTGCCTATAGATATTACACACACACACACACGAAATGAGATTAATATAAATTATTTCAGTATATTATAATTATGATATTAATTAGTTTACTATATAAGAATTCATTTTTAATTTAATAAGAATTTAATGAAGAGGATGTTATTTGTTACATAAATATATACCTTCATTTGTGTGCGTTTGTTTTGGAACCAAAACTTTACTTGAAGAGGCTCTAAGCAGAGATCGCGGCTCAACTCTTTACGTTGCTTATCATCTGGATGAGGACATTCTTTAAAGAACCTGTAAAGCCAATATAAATATAAATACAAATATGAAACTTTTTTAAAATGTGTCGTATCTATTGTTATGTGAGCTAGAGCTTAATTAAGTGTTGTTTCTTACGATTCTAGCTCTTGGATTTGGCGCTGCGTGTGGCGATGGTAACGCTTCTTTTTGTTGGGACGTTGGTTAGGATCTTGAAGCTCTTCACCAGAAGGATTATCGGTGGTGACCTCGGTGCCTGACTTGGTCTCGAACTCATCTTCTCGGCTGCCGGTGATTCCCAAGTCGTTGTCGGAGGTACTCTTTGTGGTCAAGTCGAACATGTGGTGACTCTCAAACATGCTTGGATGATACATTGTGATGATGATTGATTCTGGTCAATCAGTCAGATACTAATCAGGAAATGTTTTTTTAAGTTGTGAACTTTGGTTTCCTTCCAATCTTCAAGGATGTGATCATAGTCGTTTCATGAGGTGATTTTCTACGCCAAGAAATCAAATCAAGATAGTTAAATATTGTGTTTGAAATTGTCACATATATCTAAATGAAATGAAATGAAGAAGAAGATCATTATGAAAATGGAAGCAAATAGTGATGTTAAGGGAAAGTAATTTCGAGGTGTTATGAAACTATTGTTAGCTTATTAAATAGGAGTAATTTTCACAAGTTACCGTTAATTAAACACTATCGGGTTTCTCCGTTTTGGTTATATGTACATACAGTTTCTAGGTAAAAACATTTAAAATGTAAGAAGTCTTACTTATTACTCTAAGATGTCAATAGCAGAAACCAGCCAAATAAAATGAAAAATTTGGACTATTAACATATATAAATCCAAAAAGTATTTTTTAACAAAAAGAAGGGAGAGGATCCGAAGATGAAAGAACCACAACCGCATACAAGATACACATGTGTTAGTATATGAAAACGCACGTATGTTTTACAAATAAAATCCCTTACTTTATAACAAAACGTATTAGGTAGCTATAATCTTGATAATCATCTGATTTGTTAGTTTTAGAAGAAAAAAAATGCGATGTAGATAGGAGGAAACATATGGACCCAAAATGATACTAATAAAAAGAATTTTTTATGTATAGAGGAAAATATCATTGTTCTTGGGTTGATAGTACATGTAAATACATCTATAAAATGCACAGAGTGACATATATGTGAGTTTATCTGTCTCCAAGTGTGTGTGCATATAAACAACAAAAAGAAAATCACTCCTTGAAAGTCAGAAGACTTCTCAAAACATCAGATCTGGTGGACAGATCTGACGGTGAAGGAAGAAGAGAGAGAGAGAGGGAGAGTTACGATCTTTAAAGAAACCCTAATTTGGGGGCAAGGTCAAAAATGAAAACAAGAACACTTGTATAACTTAAATACTTACTCGTCAATTCGATCTGAAGCTCTTAAGTTCTTTGGAAAGTTCTTAAAAGTCTAAAGACAGATCTCTTTGTAGTTGTTTTTCTTATTTTTTCTTTGGTTGGTTGAAGTTTTAGGTTCGAGTTTAATGATATTTCTCTCTCTTTTATCGACTTAAAAGCTAGGAAGGGAGGAGAGAGATAGAAAGCGGTTCACTAGTTTCCAATTTCTCAATTGAAATTATTAAAGAAATAAATTGACCTTGGTCTTTGTGCACTAAAATGAACCGCTTTCAGTAAAAGAATACTAAAAACTAATGAAAAGGCTAAATTTAAACAATTAAAAAATGAAGAGAGATGCATACATATGTAGGGTTAAATTAAAACAGTATATAGTCTATAGGGTTAATTAAAGCGTTGACAATAAGTCAATGGACTTTTTTGGTGATGCAACCACCAAGAAGATTTCGTCAAAGCCCTTTTGAACTTCTAACTCCAAGAAAGTTTATAGTAACGCTTTCTTAATTTTTAATGAGATCATAAGTCTTCACAAAACGACACTAACGCATTAAATTAGACTAAATAGACATAATCTAAAAAATAGACACATGAATATAGTTATCAAGATCTTGACAAACCAAAAAACAGAAAAAAAGTAAAGAAATGGAAGATCTAAAGACCTCTCTTCTCAAACAACATGCAATACATATGGATCCGATCTAGATAAACACACAAATGTGTATGCATACTTACATGCGTGTACATATATATATATATATATATAGAGAGAGAGAGATCTTACTTAGTATTGTTTTGAAAGATCTTTCTTCTGGAGACAGAATGAAACCCTAATTTACAATGATCTTTGGTTTGTACCAATTTTCTTGTGGGTTACAAAAGATCGGGGATAATGACAAAGAGTAAAAGGGTTGCTTGCTAGGGATCTGGTTAACCGATGGGATACCGGAAATTTAAACTGAGGAAGGACTAGCTAGGTACAATGGAAACTTTTTGAAGGAGAAAGAGAAGAAGAAAGACAAGAGAGGAAGAAAGGGAACAGATGGATTTGCAAGAAGAAAAAAAGAGTTATTGCTGAGCGCATAGAGAGGGTGCAATGCATTTATGATTATCTAAAGCTCCATTAATGCTTTACTGAGAGAAACTTACTCTTACTTGTGTGTATATATATGTACACATAGGGGGAGTTTCAGTTTTTAGAAGAAAAAATAATTTTCAGAATTTACTGTTTTTCTTCACCTCCTGGTTTCTCAGTTCTGAAAGCTCTATAGGTTAGACAAACATAAGCTTTGAAAAACTAATTATTTTTGTCACGTATAAATGGGTTTCTTTGGCGTCCTCCATAGTGATGTGTATATGTATATCTGTTACCAACCCATTTTCTAACCTCTATAACAAGTACAACAACGCATCACTTAGTTTATTAAGGGTTATTATTTTGTCATTACCTGATTTTTATGTTCTCAAAATTTAGACTGTGTTGTTTATAGATTAATTAAGTATTCTAATATACTAGTAGTCTAGTACATAGTATACGTGTGTGTGTACGCATAAATACATAAATGATTGGTACTTCAAACGCTAATTTAACAGCTAATTAAGTTTTCATACTATTGTTTTTTAGTAACTAGGGTCGGCCCGGGCTACGCCCGGGTTTTGTAATTTAATTTTAATTTTGATTATCTATTTAGTATATTTATTTTAATATATAAAATTTGTAATATAATATAAAAATATAAGTAGCTTTAGAAAAATAAAAAATAATTATAAATTAGTCAATGGTTTTCTTTTGCGCGATTCAAAAATTTTTGTATGCATTTTTTTGTTATTGAAAATTATATATAAGGTGAAGAGCAAAATGAACAAAACTTAATTAAATTTTAGTTACCGTGTTTAATTGGTTAAATTGTTTTCATGTTTCGGTTCACCTGAAACTATTTATAACGTTTGTTTCCAATTAGTATGTACGTAATTCAATGGAATCTCTCCTTTAAATTTACAACCTTCTATATTTTTATGCTTTTTTCTTAAATTAGATGTTTAAAAATTGTAATATTTTCTTGTTTTATTTTTTACAACTACGTCAATAAAAATTATTGATTGAGTACTTACAATAAAAGTTCTGCATTTACAACCCAACTAATCGGACTCATTATCTAAATATTATTTATCTTAGTTTCAAGGTGTTTGAAAATTTACCTTTTTTAATTTTTTCCACTTCGTCCAAAGTCTATTTTGATGTAAATACACCATTTATATAATATATATAATCAATTTTGAACAATGATAATCGTAATTTTATCTCAAAATTTGTTGTTGATTAAAAAAATTATCAGCAAAGTATAACAAATTTTGTGTTGTGGTTTAATTTATATTGTAATTGTTATGTCAAACGATTATGCACTAAATCAAAATATATAACTGATGTTTTTCTCTTAGAACAAAACAATATAGAGAACCAAGATACGATATTTAAATAAGTTTAGATCGTGTTTCACTTTATTCATTATTTTTACTTTTGTTCCCATATCTCACCTTCGAACCAAACATGGCTGAATTTGTGATATGATTTAATTGTGTATGCTTCCGAAGATGATTTATAGTATACAATACTGGTGAACTGGATTTGAGAAAAAAGTTTGAATTGGAGAAGAAGTGTTGGGTTAATATATATTAAGAATTTAAAGGGTTTCAATATTAGTTGCGCTAAGTGCATAAAATTTGTGTATTTTATTGAACTTCAGATTTTATTTGAAAGTGTTTGATTTTATATTTTATGTGATTCAGTATTCTTGACCATACTTTCGATTAAAAATGATAATTGAATTCAATCTCGTTATGATAAACTAAATTTCATAATTCAACGTAACTGTTGAGACTGTTATAATGAAACCATGTTCTATTTATTTTGGTGGTATTGTTCTCTTTTATTTTTTAGCGCATATGTTTATTTTTGTTTTTATATAGTTATTTGTTATATTGTTTTGTGTTACGTTTCTATGTATTTGTAGCAAATATAAACTTCTTATGCTTTGTATTATCATGAAAATATTTTTTTTTGGCTTTTTCATTTTTGTTATATTTTGTTATTTTAAGATTATTTTAAAAAATATATATTCTTATTATGTATTTTTCGTGGTTTCCCTTAATATTTTGTAAGTTTTCTTCAGTTGAATTTAATGTAAAATAAGCATTATGTTTTTGGATTTAATTATATTATATTTTTTAACTTATTTTTATGTATATATTTTGTTTCTCTAAGTATTTTTTACGTTATGTATTTCAGTAAATTTCACTTATAATGACCATTATTGAGAGCTTTATTGAAGTAACGTTATTGAGAGCTTTATTGAAGTAACGTCTAGTTTTAGTTTAATCATATCTTTATGTGAGTGTTTTATTTTACCGTTTGGACACATCAGTTGTAATAAATCAATAGATGGCGTCATTATATTGAAGTAATATGGGACTGGTACTAACTATCATTTGTAAATGGATAGTTTTTGTTTGGACTATAGATTTGTAAGACATTAGCTTTTGCTTAGATTATAAACCACAACTTGTTTCCAACAGAAACAAACCGGACCAATTGTCGGACCTCTTAACATATCCTCTCATTTATACTTTGTTTCAGATTTTCATTGAACCACAATTCTGTCTAATTTAGCTTTTAACGTAGGGTATATGTTGAAATGATGTAAATTGTGCAGATTGAGTGAGTGTGAGTGTATCATGATAAACTTGTATAGATATGAATCTTAGTTGGTTACCAGATAAACTAAATCTGCTAATAAGCTTGGTCTAATTTATCAACATAACCCTCATGTTTTTTATAAAAAAAAAAATTGGACGGTTAAGCTTTGAGTTATGTTTATAAAAAACTTTTTGGAAAGAGAAGAGAGCAGTATGTTTTTCTATTGGAAACATTTCACACCCAGTTTTATCTCTGGAATTTTTTGTTCCATTTCCATATATGATTTTATGGTTTAAGGAAAAATTAAAACAGTATGATATGATCGTACATCCAATTCTAGTAGGATTGTCATCTCTATCCTTCTCAGCCAGCAATGAGAGCTCAACTTCATCCCTGGATCTCTTTATATTCTCAGCTTGTTATGATCGTACATCCAATTCTTACTCCTTCCGTTCAAGCACTTACTCTCTTTCTTCAAACATAAAGAAAAGGAGATCAGATTGACTGATTGCAAAGGTACAGGATTGTGGAAAATAGAGAATACCAATGAGATCAAATCAGATCACCTATACCTGATGTTAGAACAGCAAGCAGAACCAAAACTCCACAGATTTCATGGTGAATGCATGGGCTAATCATCTCGTTGTTCTTTCATTGATTAAACGGTACATCTGCGGTAAATTTTGGATCAACAAATGTGAAAAGAAAGGATTCACCAAACGGACTTAAAATATCTCATTCAAAAGAGGCTCAATGAAGATCTATATACGAATCTGAACGCCAAAAATAATTGAAATCTAATATGATCATGGGATTTTAAGAATGGGATACTGGAATTTTTTTTTTTTAATTATCACAGACTGTTAAGATGGTGTTCAAGGGGAGAAGACTTACCCTTTTATAGGTAAAGAAACACCGCCTAGAAGATGGATGAGTATCATTGAATGAGATCATGTCTTGCTTGAAGATGGTGTTCAAGGGCATGCTAATTCTCCATTGTTGGTCTGGAGATGGAAGAAGAGGACTAACCCTAATTTCGCTCTCGTCTCTGGCGGAGAAGGCTGGAGCTTTCTTTCGGGCTGGAGCTTTTACAAAACAGAATAACAGAAGATCACTGAGAAAGCCCACTAAAAACCAATTGACGTACAAAATTCGTGACAGATTGAACACGTGTCAAGCCAAGAAATCTCTACTTAATGACGTGTCTCTCTCACAGGAGAGAAACATATTTATATATATAACTGATGTTTTTCTCTTAGAACAAAACAATATAGAGAACCAAGATACGATATTTAAATAAGTTTAGATCGTGTTTCACTTTATTCATTATTTTTACTTTTGTTCCCATATCTCACCTTCGAACCAAACATGGCTGAATTTGTGATATGATTTAATTGTGTATGCTTCCGAAGATGATTTATAGTATACAATACTGGTGAACTGGATTTGAGAAAAAAGTTTGAATTGGAGAAGAAGTGTTGGGTTAATATATATTAAGAATTTAAAGGGTTTCAATATTAGTTGCGCTAAGTGCATAAAATTTGTGTATTTTATTGAACTTCAGATTTTATTTGAAAGTGTTTGATTTTATATTTTATGTGATTCAGTATTCTTGACCATACTTTCGATTAAAAATGATAATTGAATTCAATCTCGTTATGATAAACTAAATTTCATAATTCAACGTAACTGTTGAGACTGTTATAATGAAACCATGTTCTATTTATTTTGGTGGTATTGTTCTCTTTTATTTTTTAGCGCATATGTTTATTTTTGTTTTTATATAGTTATTTGTTATATTGTTTTGTGTTACGTTTCTATGTATTTGTAGCAAATATAAACTTCTTATGCTTTGTATTATCATGAAAATATTTTTTTTTTGGCTTTTTCATTTTTGTTATATTTTGTTATTTTAAGATTATTTTAAAAAATATATATTCTTATTATGTATTTTTCGTGGTTTCCCTTAATATTTTGTAAGTTTTCTTCAGTTGAATTTAATGTAAAATAAGCATTATGTTTTTGGATTTAATTATATTATATTTTTTAACTTATTTTTATGTATATATTTTGTTTCTCTAAGTATTTTTTACGTTATGTATTTCAGTAAATTTCACTTATAATGACCATTATTGAGAGCTTTATTGAAGTAACGTTATTGAAAGCTTTATTGAAGTAACGTCTAGTTTTAGTTTAATCATATCTTTATGTGAGTGTTTTATTTTACCGTTTGGACACATCAGTTGTAATAAATCAATAGATGGCGTCATTATATTGAAGTAATATGGGACTGGTACTAACTATCATTTGTAAATGGATAGTTTTTGTTTGGACTATAGATTTGTAAGACATTAGCTTTTGCTTAGATTATAAACCACAACTTGTTTCCAACAGAAACAAACCGGACCAATTGTCGGACCTCTTAACATATCCTCTCATTTATACTTTGTTTCAGATTTTCATTGAACCACAATTCTGTCTAATTTAGCTTTTAACGTAGGGTATATGTTGAAATGATGTAAATTGTGCAGATTGAGTGAGTGTGAGTGTATCATGATAAACTTGTATAGATATGAATCTTAGTTGGTTACCAGATAAACTAAATCTGCTAATAAGCTTGGTCTAATTTATCAACATAACCCTCATGTTTTTTATAAAAAAAAAAATTGGACGGTTAAGCTTTGAGTTATGTTTATAAAAAACTTTTTGGAAAGAGAAGAGAGCAGTATGTTTTTCTATTGGAAACATTTCACACCCAGTTTTATCTCTGGAATTTTTTGTTCCATTTCCATATATGATTTTATGGTTTAAGGAAAAATTAAAACAGTATGATATGATCGTACATCCAATTCTAGTAGGATTGTCATCTCTATCCTTCTCAGCCAGCAATGAGAGCTCAACTTCATCCCTGGATCTCTTTATATTCTCAGCTTGTTATGATCGTACATCCAATTCTTACTCCTTCCGTTCAAGCACTTACTCTCTTTCTTCAAACATAAAGAAAAGGAGATCAGATTGACTGATTGCAAAGGTACAGGATTGTGGAAAATAGAGAATACCAATGAGATCAAATCAGATCACCTATACCTGATGTTAGAACAGCAAGCAGAACCAAAACTCCACAGATTTCATGGTGAATGCATGGGCTAATCATCTCGTTGTTCTTTCATTGATTAAACGGTACATCTGCGGTAAATTTTGGATCAACAAATGTGAAAAGAAAGGATTCACCAAACGGACTTAAAATATCTCATTCAAAAGAGGCTCAATGAAGATCTATATACGAATCTGAACGCCAAAAATAATTGAAATCTAATATGATCATGGGATTTTAAGAATGGGATACTGGAATTTTTTTTTTTTAATTATCACAGACTGTTAAGATGGTGTTCAAGGGGAGAAGACTTACCCTTTTATAGGTAAAGAAACACCGCCTAGAAGATGGATGAGTATCATTGAATGAGATCATGTCTTGCTTGAAGATGGTGTTCAAGGGCATGCTAATTCTCCATTGTTGGTCTGGAGATGGAAGAAGAGGACTAACCCTAATTTCGCTCTCGTCTCTGGCGGAGAAGGCTGGAGCTTTCTTTCGGGCTGGAGCTTTTACAAAACAGAATAACAGAAGATCACTGAGAAAGCCCACTAAAAACCAATTGACGTACAAAATTCGTGACAGATTGAACACGTGTCAAGCCAAGAAATCTCTACTTAATGACGTGTCTCTCTCACAGGAGAGAAACATATTTATATATATATAGATGTTACCATATCCCTTGTATGCAAGAAATGTTTCTAATATAAGAAGCTGGACGATGACATATCAATGCACTAGAGCTTCTTTCATTAAAATACTTTGTTGGTATCTAGGTCTTCAAAAAGTATTTTTATTTTTTCTTAACATATTACAAAAAAAAAGTATTTTTAATTTTCCTACTGATCGTCAAGTTGAATGTCGTAGTTCTCCAGATAATATCTACAACGTTAAACATCTCAGAGTTTTTAAGAGCTTGCGTTGAAAATTTTGTTATGCCAAATTAGTCGAAGGTCATTTCCCATAATCTTGAATGTTAGTGAAGGTCTACGAATTTCGATTGATAGGCATTTCATATAATAAACCACAATAAGGAGTGAGGGTAAATGTTCTTGTAAAGACAAAAAAATAATAAATATATTCCGGAACGTTAAACATAAATACTTTATTTAAATTATGATTATATGTTTTGGAAGAATTTCTGCATTAGTAGCTATTGTATACTTTGTTTGCAATATATATATATTATATTCTTACTTATGTGTTACATAAAAAAACTTGCTTATATAGCTGAGTTATTGAAACATTGAAATCATTATATATTGGAAAGTTTTTTTTACAGTGAAACATCTATAAATTAATAATGTTGGAATTACACCAAAACTATTTTTTTATTAATTTATAGAGATATTAATTTACCGATATATTTATTGAACCAAAAATTTAATTTGGAACTATAAAATTATATTATTTTATAGAATTTTTTAATATATATTAATTTATAGAGTATTAATTTAAAGAGATTATACTATATATTGAAGACATCAAAATAAAGGTTAGCGAACGTGTGTTGTCTGGTAGTAGAATACTTATAGTATATTAATAAGTAAGGGATATACAGTGACGGAGCATTTATATACTTATATTACAATGAGTATGTAGGTGGCTTAAATGATATATTTAATTTGTTTGAAAGTTTGAACAGCATTTATTTATTATTTTATTTACTTTTGCAATAGAAGCTCAAAACATACATTTATTCGCATAGATTTATTTTAAAAACATACATTTATTTTATTTTAACAGACAACCTATAATGACTATAAATCTCAATATTTTTTGTAACTTGGCAACGAAGCTAGTCTCTCCCTTTTTTTTTTTTGGCAACATGAAGCTGAATCTTTATTATTACTGTCTTTGATGTGGTGGTTCAATTGAGACTATGATCATCTTTTGTTCTTTCCTAGGAATATCACTTCCTACATGATTGATAGCTATTCCACATAAAAAAATTCTAGGTTGCTTGTTGTGCTCTTGAAAATTACCCTAGAAGTTTGGAAAGGTTTAGATGCTTAGGTTGACTTCCCTTGAGCAACGTGGAGATTCTAGAAATCGAAGAGCGACTCACGTTTTCACCCTCAGGATATTGTATGCAAGGCTATAGAATATGTTGATGGTGCTTTGAAATCTCATCAATGGTGAACGGTGTTGGGAATGCAAGGAGAGTTGTGTAGCTGGTATGGTTGGCAAGCTTTTGCCGCGGCTAAAAGAGCAGTGAAAAACACTTGCGTTTTTATTTTATTTTTGTCATCTTGAAATCACTTACGCTATAATGGGCAATTTTGTAACGTTTGGGATATATAGATGTGATTTTTGAAAGTGAGATTCTCAAAATGTCATCACCAATGTGGATAATAAAAGTATTTTAGAATGATAACAGTTAAAATGAAATACTCCATCCGTTTTTGATATATATAAATACTATTTTTAAAAATGGTCTCCTAAATATATATATATATATATATATATATATATATATATATATATATATATATATATATATATATATTATGTTTTTCATTTATTTTTATATAATAATAATAAATTGTAATTTAAAAAAGAGAAAAAGACTAGAATAGCACCAAACCAAGTTTTTGTTCCCAAAGTAGCATTCAAGGCTCAAAGTCACAAAAATAGGTTTCATTAAAGAGGTAAATATACACTTATATTCATTGGGTTAATTAATCCAAACCGTAGGGTTTAGAGTTAAGGGGTGGGATTTTGGAATTAGGGTTTAAAATTTTATAAAAAATAAATACTAAAATAAAAAATAAAAATTTTAAAAACATTTTCAAAAAGTATTTTTAAATTATAAAAAGAAAATTCAAAAAAAAATAAAAAAAAAAATTTTGAAAAAAAAAATTCAAAAAAAAAATTATAAAAATTTCGAATCTGAAAACACATAATCTGAAAGACTGAAACTATAAAAAAATTTCCTTTTTATTTTTATTTATTTATTTATTTTTATTTATTTTTATTTGTTTATTTAATTTTAAACCAAGGGTATTAGGGATATTTTGCCTTTTAATGAATGTTATTTTTGTGACTTTCTCCTTCTAGTGCTATTTTTGAGACATAAACTTCAAAAGGTGCTATTATTGACAATTGCCCTTTAAAAAATTAATTTATTATAAAACTAATAATCGTAAAAATAAATCATTTATGATAAAATTTTAATATGTTTTTAATGTACAAAAACATAAAATATATTAATATGGAAGGGAGTATGCTTTTAGGTGTATTTAACTATTAACATGCACTACATATATGTTTAATACACAACTAGATTTCCAAGCGCGGGTTTGTTTTTGTAATTAAATATATTGTAAACGAATTTCTATATAAGATAGTGTATAAGTTTGAGCACATTTATCCAAAACCACGGACCAAACCGTACCAAGCTGAAAAACCAAAATTGAATTGAATTGCATAAATAATATAGCAAATCATAAATCTATGACCGAAAAATTGAAACCGAACCGAGAACCAAATGAGTACCTGAATTTTTAAATAAAAATTATATATTTAAAAATATTAATTACATTCATTTTTTAAATAACCACATATCCTAAAAATACTATTTATAAACCGGATAACACGAAAACTTGAATTACCCGAATATTTTTATTTGGTTGATAAATAATTTAGTTAACCAAAAATATAATTTATGTATATAATTATTTATTTCAAATATATATAACTATGTTTAATATAACACATAGTATCAAAACTATTTTCAAAATAATATTATTTTTTAAAATAAGTAGATTTCGTTCTAAAACACAATTCTACTGCTAACATGTTTTAAAGTATCGATATAGTGTTAATAAATAACAAAGTGTTTTCAAAGTTTTAGAAGTTATCACTAACCGATTTATAATTGGTTAGACTAAATATCTAACAGAACCGAAGATAAATAGTTATTTTCTGAAAATATAGCAGATGAAAAGATTGAACCAGTTTTATGTAGACCATAATCATATCTATGGATTTTTATAGGAACTGGTTTGGTATTAAAATAATACAACCAACTTGGAATATTAAGTTGTAACAAACATCGTTTAGTTTGTGAATGATAATGTTGAAGTGTTCATATATATAACATGGTTAATGAAATCAATTTAGTTAATAAGGTTAATATAAAATAATGGTTCATCTCTGTAAAAAATGTATTTTTTACAATGGATATTATATTTTGTTTATAGTCTTCCAATGTATTATCTATTAAATAAATCACAAGTAACCATATACTATATAAATATAGGGTGGATATTATTTAATATTAGCTCAAAATATTTATGATGGAATAATGCGTATATAGTAAACGTATAAGTAGATAATTAGGTTAGTACCATTTTTTATGACTAATTTGCTTTTAATGAAGAATAATTAAGTTAGTAGTATGAGAAATAATAGGAATTCTAGTTAAATGAAATGGTCCAACTATGACTTGTTTTAAGTAGATTTTTTAGAACTCCTTCCCTTTTAATAATATTGATTGTAATGATTCAACAAAAAAAAAACCTGTCATTTAGTTCCTAACCATAAACCTTCAAAGGAAGCTGCACAGTGTCTCTTCCTGGGTCGCTCAAGGTCGACGCCGTATTTATGCACACACAGTCCCATACTGCAAAATTAACAAAACGGCAAACGGCAAGCGTTTCAAACTGTCTAGTATCCTTGGCCTTAGATTCTTAGCTTCAAGTCAGTCCCAACCATTTTGGATGAAGTTTGTGTTTAGATTTATTTATGCTCTCTGTTTCCTTGTTGCCTCTGTCATTCTGTAAAGAATCTGAAAATGGTAATGGAATTTAACATTGTTTTTTTTTTTTTGGTAAATTTTTTTTTTTTAACATTGTTACCAAAAAAAGAAACCGTATCAGCGATTGATTAGTACACGGCACGTAGTTCTGGCGTTAAAATTGGAAACATTAGAGTGTGTTGGATCAGAGGGTAATTTAATGGATATTGCAAAGGTATTTCCGTAAACTAAAGGAAATGAAATACTAGGAGCAAGAGCAACGGGACGTCACGCTTCCAATAATCAGCTAGTGGGAAAGAGTGCTACTGTTACCCACCAACAAACTCATTTATTGCTTCTAAAATATTTATTTTTTCGTTTCCTTTAATTTTTTTTAAATGATTTTTGATATTTTATTTGCTTATTTCAAATTTTCAAATTCTATTTCATTACATGAGTTATTTAGAATATCTTCAAACATATTCTATTTTTAACTTGAAAATGGAATATAATATGGGTAAAATCTTCTCCATTTTCCATTCTATAATTAAGTAAAAATAATCAAGTAAAAATGGACTTAATCTATAATTGAGGTGGTGCATTGACATTTAAGTAAAACTCAATCTATATGCAATTCTCTATTTGAAAAAAAATGAAGTTTTACACTAGAGATGCTCTCATGTAATTGTTCTTTATATTTGGAAAGTTTGTAGCAAACAATAAAGAATGTAAGAATTTGTGTGTGAATAGCTGATTTGTACACTTATTTATTTATTTTTATCAAACGAGTAGACATTTCTATATTTAAATGGGTTTGCAATTTTTTCAGTCGAAGCCGTGTGGTATTGGTGGTTTACCAGTGAGAAAATAAAATGTGAGGGTGCGTTTTGATCCGTTACAAAACTACCATTGAGTTCCTTTCTCCTTGTAACTTATTGCGAAGATGGTATGCAGGGATTCGAGATGGAGCCTTCTAGTGGCGGGGAGGCTATCCGGTTTTTGGTACACCAGAATATTATTCAGTTCCGTATAACTTCCCATAACATGCATGCGTTTATCAAGCTTCTTTTCTTGCTTTCGAGCTGGTCGGCTTTGCTGTTGTGCTTAGGCCGTGATGGTTGCGGCAAAGGCATCTTCATGTTTCTTTTTCTTTCCCTCTCTCCTTTGTTTTCAGATTAAGCTCTCTTCAATTTTGGAAACGGTATGCTTTGCTCAGTTCAAACTCTGCATATTTTTGGTGGACAATTGGGTTTAGTAGATGCAGCGACCGTTCTGGCGGTAAAGTTTCGGCTGAGTTCTTTGTCCTGATTTTTTTCTTTTTGTCCTTTGGTCAACTGGTTTGTTTCGGTAGAACTGGTCCAATTTTAGGTTTTGAAATTTTCTCTTTTTATGTTCTTTTTATTTTCAGTCTTATCCTTTCAACTGTAATTTTTAAACAAAGCACCAACAAAGTTAAATATGAAATATATTCAAAATGTGGAAAAATAAGAAGCCATATGTTGAACAAAAGAAGAAGCCATATATACACATGGACCGAATCATATAATTTTATGTAGTAAAATTTCAGTTTGTAGAAATTCATTTTGGTCCACATTTTCAACTTCAATTCTATTTTTGTTTTTATTCGAATCATAATTTTGTTTGGTGTAGACTATAATGTTAAATTCATTTTCTTCTTGAAATGTTAAAAGTACAATTTAGAACATATGTGATACGTATAAAGTGTTACTACATATTACTAGTAAAGTATAGTGTGGACCAAGGCTGGCACAAAATCCGGAACCCAAGATCCGAAATCGATCCGAACCGAAAAACAACCCAATATCCAAACTGAAATGTAAAAATATCCGAACGGATCTAGTGGGGTGGTAGTAGCATATCTGAACTCGAAATGGTATTAACCGAACCTAAACAGGTAATCCAAAATATCTGAAAGTAATAGTGTATATATATATATATTTGAAATATATATAAGTATTTCAAATACTCAATTCAATGGTAGCAGCAGCGCTTGGCAGCAGCGCGACGGTGAGGTGGCAGCAGCGCAAAGGTGAGGTAGCAGCAGCACTTGGCATAGAAGGGCTCGAGAGTCGGCTTTCTATGGATTCCGTCGATCGAGGCCGCGGGATGCCTCCGAGGATTACTCTTGCTTTGAAGATTAACTGCGTACGGATGGCTGGTTTTGCCGGCCAGCGGGAAGTTCCGGTGACATCGAGATTTGCAATCCATATGTGTTCATCGGAGAGGGTGTTTCACAACCCTTACACCTTCTTTCCCTCGCTCGTGTTCTATTTTTCTCTTAGATCTGAGATTTCGATCTGGATCTTGTGATGTGTAATGTTTGTTTCATCTTGTCTTAGCTACTGCTCTCTAGGTTTCCGGCGTTTCTCTATCGTAGGACTGTACTTTCCGACTTCCACTATAGGGATCACTACAGTTAGTTATAAAAAAACATAAACAAATTCTATTACAACTCTCTTAATCAAAATGGGACTCCGTGTCTATATTTACAAAGTAAAAGTAACCACATGCAAGATTATCCGCCTCTTGTGTTTTGAGTCATAGTTACGTGCTTTATATCAAACGTTCTGAAACTCTCATTCGGTCTTTGTATTTTTTCAGTTAAATTGCAAAATCAGGTCATTTTTCAAGTTCCTAAACCATTTTTAATAGCTGAGAACAATATGTTGCAAAAGTCACATGAAATTGTCTGAAACTTTTCATGCTTTCCATCGCCCAAATGAAAGCTTCAGTTTCACATATAAGAATATAAGAGTGATAGGGAGCCTCTTGTATTTCTTGTTCCCATCAATCTTTCAAATTCTTCTAATGTACTATACCAACCAATTTGTGAACATAAGTTTTTATCCTTTCAGGACCCATCCATAAAACATCATCGTCTCACTCAGCATAGTGTGTTATTTGTTTCCTCATCCCTACTTTGTGTGGATGTTGTTTGTGTAAGCTTGTGCACCATTACAAATTATTCCTCATTCTATAAAATCGCCTATGTTTCTGCCAACTGTAAAGTATTTCTGAGAACTTTATCAATACCGTAAAAACCTTTTCGTTACGTCCATTCCAAATATACCATAAAATCCAAACAAAGTGATTATCTTCTATGTGTGATGCAATTCTCCAAAAAAAAAGTCCATATTCGCGTAAACCGATTGCATTGAAAAGCTAGGATATGTAGAAATTCTTGAAAGAATCCATACTTGAATAGCCGATAGACATTCAAAAATGCATTACTATTCATTTCATCTTCTGCTCCACATATATTACAATGTGTATTGACATTTTTTCCTTATAGTATTGAGATTTCTCCTAACCTGTAAGCAACCTGAAATAATTTGTTAAGAAAATGTTTAACTTTGGAATTCATTTTCCAAGAATGAGTTTGCAAAAACTTAGTGTCTGGGCCAAAAACTAGTGCTTGACGTGCTTTACTTGGGTATTGATGTTCCGATTCATATCCAGACTTAATAGTATATCTTCCTGATAGTGTAAAATATCATTCATTTTTATTTGTGGTTTGTATCCGATCAGTGTAATACTCTCAATTAAAGTCGCATCGTCCGGTTCAACTATGGTCTTATTTAATTATTTAAACGATTAGAAATAAATATTTAATAAGATTTTATTTAGGAAGTATGTACAAGTTAAAATACGTAACTTAATGGAAAAGTATCATTTATAATCGTGAATGATGGTAAAATACTCTATTTATAAATAACTAGAGCTTATTCTGCGCTATGCGCGGATTATCTGCTTATATTTTTATGCTATATATATTTTTGATCAGTAAACTATTTTATTATATTATTTTATTTACTCTCCAAATATAATTTTTCAAAACCTTTTTTAAAAATTCTCTCTATAAATCGTCATCCAGTGTTATAAAATATTACACAATATTTTAAAAAGTGAAGAAAAAATAAACAAAACTTCAGTGGGTTTGATATACGATAACTTTCTTAGTCAATATATCAACACAAATATTAATTTACCTTTACTTATGAAAAAAATTGAACTAAAGTGAAAATAGTTTTCCACCATGTAAATAGTATATCATCATAAGTATTTGTTGGGTTGGATTATGATATATACACACACATATATTATATCATCATAAGTATTTTTTTCTTTATATATTTGAAGAAAATTTAATTAAAATGCATATTATTATGTCAAATTA